>NC_037689.1:114374225-114467248 GCF_003255815.1 Theropithecus gelada | reverse complement strand
GACAAAGGGCTAATATCCAGAACCTACAAAGAACTCAAACAAATTTAGAAGAAAAAAACAAACAACCCCATCAAAAAGTGGGCAAAGGATATGAACAGACATTTCTCAAAAGAAGACATGCATACAGCCAACAGACACATGAAAAAATGCTCATCATCACTGGCCATCAGAGAAATGCAAATCAAAACCACAATGAGATACCATCTCACACCAGTTAGAATGGCAATCATTAAAAAGTCAGGAAACAACAGGTGCTGGAGAGGATGTGGAGAAATAGGAACACTTTTACACTGTTGGTGGGATTGTAAACTAGTTCAACCATTATGGAAAACAGTATGGCGATTCCTCAAGGATCTAGAACTAGATGTACCATATGACCCAGCCATCCCATTACTGGGTATATACCCAAAGGATTATAAATCATGCTGCTATAAAGACACATGCACACGTATGTTTATTGCGGCACTATTCATAATAGCAAAGACTTGGAATCAACCCAAATGTCCATCAGTGACACACTGGATTAAGAAAATGTGGCACATACACACCACGGAATACTATGCAGCCATAAAAAAGGATGAGTTTGTGTCCTTTATAGGGACATGGATGCAGCTGGAAACCATCATTCTTAGCAAACTATCACAAGAACAGAAAACCAAACACGGCATGTTCTCACTCACAGGTGGGAACTGAACAATAAGATCACTTGGACTCGGGAAGGGGAACATCACACACCGGGGCCTATTATGGGGAGGGGGGGGGAGGGGGGAGGGATTGCATTGGGAGTTATACCTGATATAAATGACGAGTTGATGGGTGCTGACGAGTTGATGGGTGCAGCACACCAACATGGCACAAGTATACATATGTAACAAACCTGCACGTTATGCACATGTACCCTAGAACTTAAAGTATAATAATAATAAAAAAAAGAGTCACTTTCAAGCTAATTTGCATGGCTGTTGACCAGAGATATCAGTTTCTTGCCACTTGAACCACTCCACAGAGCTACTCCCAAGATGGCAGTAGGCTGCCCAACAGAAATGGCTCCAAGAAAGAAAGCATGAGAGAGAATGAAACAAGGTGAGAGAGCCAAGCAAAATGAAAGCCTGAGTGTTTTGTTACCTAATCTAGGGAAGTAACTTTCTATCACTTTTGATCACTTTGGCTATGTTCTATTTATCAGAAGCAAGTCACTAGGTCCACTCCACACTCTAGGAGAAGGGATTATGTAAGGGTGTTAATTGCAGAAGGCAGAGATCTTTGAGGCCATTTTAGAGACTGCCTATCAATAACTGAGTGGAGAAAAGCAACAGGTACCTATACATCCATTTTGGCAAATACAAATAATTAGTTAAGGGTCAGTTTTTTAAAATGCTATAAGTTAGAAGTCTTTTCCTGTTTTTTCCACACTTAAAGTATAACTTTCATCACTATGCCTCCTTTAAAATCATTCTCATTTCAATCTTTGATATTACTTGCCCTGGATACCCACACTTTCCTCCTCTTGTATTAGCTTTCCACCTATGTTTACCACCAAAAATGTCCAGAAAAAAGAGAACCAATCAGTTAGACAGGCCATATTAAATCATGAGCATAAATATTTCTATTTCCTCAGATGCGATGCATATGAACAGGAAATCAAGTCATTTTCTTCAAACTTGATTTAATTAAAAGTCAATGAAATCAGTATTAAGTTTGAGGTTAACTTTTACCATTCCTGTGAGACTCTAAATTAGAAAAAGAGAAATCACATTCAGAAATGACTTTATGAATTTCAGTGGGATGGGCTACAATACGCTTAAAATTCTTCTCCCAGGATGCTCTTTTTCTGCTTGCTGATATGCATTGAATTATTGTCAAATATGTCAGAAACATTGTTACTTACTCTCAGTTTTGCACACGAACAATGGTAAAGGTTGGAAGCTGGCAGAGTTTGAATAACAATATATATTTCTGTAGTTTAGGATGCTATTTATGATTTTTACCACCTTTCCACATGCCCCTGTGGCAAATATTTGCCACTCCGTTATGAAAATGGGAAGATGTAACGGTCTTATAATATGCTATATCTTCTACATTTCTATTGAACTTTTCAAATAGAGCTTTTCAGTGGCATCTGGAAATGTCAAGAACACGCTGGGACCTGTTATATATGTGTTTAACCTACCTGACTTTATGTCTTAATCTAACTTTGTAGACAAAGAGTGAACTTAGGGGTTGCTTGATCATGACCTTGTATACCAAACCCACCAAAATAATTGATCACTGACTCCATAGCTGTTGATGCTGGCACTTGCAAAAATGGAATGCTGAGGCTAGTATTTTTTCAAAAAAATTACTAAATGCCTATGTTTTTATTTTTCTTATTAAAAAACCTTCAGATAGGCAACAAAGTGAAAGTAAGTATACCTCACATCCCAGTCCACCCTTTTTCCAGAAGTCTCCACATTAGAATATGCATATACTTTCAGGATAGTCCAATGTATATATAAGCACCTATATCTATCTGTCCTTCTAACCAATTAAATCTCCATGTCTCATATTTGCCTAACTGGAATCATGATATGTATTTTGTGTTATAAATTGTTTCACTGACTTGATAATATCAACTTTTGATGACAGTATATGTATAGATAATGTTATAACCCACTTGACTAGCTGCATAGCATTGCATTGTATAGGTGAACTATGATTAATTGAACCCTTCTAATACTAATGGACATTTATATTGTCATCGACCTTTCTCCACTAAAACAATGCTGCTAAAAATTAAATATATATGTGTGAGTATACATATATATACATATATACAGAAACAAATACACATAATTTTGTATACTTAGAAAATTTCTTATGACAATTTTTTCTGACTCAAAGAATACACATCCTTTATAAATTTTGATAGAGATTACCAAATTATCCTCTAAAATTTTTACATTTATTTGTAAATGTGTGAATTTTTTGTGTAGAATTTTCACAATTATGTAAACTACTTAGTGAGTTTATATAAAGGAAGGACAGACATTTCTGAGAATTAAATATTAACATATCTGAATAATCTTCAAAATGAATATCTGTTGCTTTCCTCATTTGGAATTGTTCTGAATTTGGATTTACAGCCCAATCTAAGTTATTTTATATGAGTTCTGACCCACCCTGATATCCAGCAGGTGAATTTTTTTCTTTCTATTAATTAATTTAAACTTTCAAGGAGTTATTATGTTCAAATTATACCCTTAAACTGCATGGTTAGTGTTGAGGATCCCTTTCTTTATAGAGATTTATTGTTCTATTGGGAAAGCCCAACATAGCTTAGAAAAAGTTAACCACATAAGATGAGATTGGAGGTGTATAGTGGTTACTTGCAACAGCAATTTTACCTCTAGAGTCAGTTTGTTCAAATGCTTTCCCTTCTACTAATAGATCTGTAAACTTGTGCAAGCTAATAAACATGTCCAAGCTTCGCTTTCCTCATCTTGTATAATGGTGGTAGTAATAATACCTACTGCATAAGGAATTTTAAAATATTTAGAAGAATTAACATATTCATAAAATTTAGCACAGTGTCTGATACACATCATTTATTATATTTATTATAGGGCCTTTATTGAATGACAAAAAATTGAAATACTTGAGTTTTAATTATATTCTGATATGAATCTATTTTATTGATCCAACTTTGTAAATTCAGTGTTTTTTGAACCTGACCACAGCTGACAGCTACTTTGCTTACTATATTTGATGTCTATATTAGTTTGTTTTCACACCGCTGATAAAGACATACCCAAAACTGGGAACAAAAAGAGGTTTAGTTGGACTTACAATTCCGCATGGCTGGGAGGCCTCAGAATCATGGTGGAGGGCAAAAGACACTTCTTACATGGTGGCACCAAGAGAGAATGAGGAAAAAGCAAAAGTGGGAACCGCCAATAAACCCATCAGATATCGTGAGACTTATTCACTATCATGAGAATAGCACAGGAAAGACTGGCCCCCATAATTCAATTATCTCACCCTGAGTCCCTCCCACAACAGGTGGGAATACTGAGAGAGACAATTCAAGTTGAGATTTGGGTGGGCACACAGCCAAACCATATCAATACTTCTCATAAATATATGTTATATCTATATTCTGACTCTTGTCCTAGTGCCATATTCTGTTACCTTTGTTTCAAGGTCTGTTTCACATTTTCAGAAAATAGCTATTCAAAAAATACAGACAAATTTTTGTTTTAGCTGATCAGTTTTATCATGGCTTTACTGAGTTACAAATGTGGTAGTAAATTTTTAACAATTGGTTGTCTGTAAAAATGCATATATGAATACATGTATGTAATTTATTGTTTATATTACTAACATAAAGGTTGTATAGCACACAATTTATAAGTAATAATTATTCTAGTCTATCATAAATTCCATATAACTAATGATACAGAATTTTTTAATGGTTTTTGGCAAACTCATATATTTGTGACTAACCTGTGGTTGTAATTGACAAATGAGTGTAGTTCTGACATGAATGTTGATTTTTTTGTTTTCCTAAATGAGTAAGATAAAAACAAAAATGATAAAAACTGTGTCAGAAATTAATGTGTTCATCAATGATGTGAATGACTTTTGGTGAATCACATACTAGCTTTTGGATACTAGGAAAGTATATTTCTGATTTTTTGTGCTATTCACAATATAACAGCCATGGCACAATTTTTAAGTTTAATCAGAATTATTAAGATTTTTCTGTATGTCTTCCTAGACAATCCACAATAACAACAAAACTTCTAAAAACCATGTCCTTATTACAAAACAAAAGTTGTGTAAACACTTCCACCATTGCCAATTTCAACCTAACAACATTATGTCACTGAACATAAAGTGGAGAAGAGATGGGCAGTTTCAAACTATTATATAATATTCCCACTATACAGATACAATTGACATAAATAACCTTAAGTATAGATAGTAGTATAAAATAGTTAAATAATTAAGAAGCAATGAGATTTGAGTATTTGTTACCTTGATTTTAATATAATTTACTTAATTCTGAATTTATAAAGTTACTTTTTAATAATGGCTGTTTTTAATGATGGCTTGCAAAATTTCTGAAAATTTAATAATTGACTCTCATGTGCAGCTCCAGCACAACACTCATATAAATATTTGAATATTATTCCTCAATTAAATAAAAAACAGCCTTCCATAACTATCCCTTTCTTCCTGGCAACATCCTTCTATATCTCACTATTCTGTACCTATAAGGCAAAAATCTTTTAAAAAGCTGCTTTTATTTACAATCTCCATCTATTTATCTCTCATTCACCCACTCAAATTTCATTTTCTGCCCTATCCCTCTATAAAAATATCAGGCTAAGGTCCCCTGTGTCATTAAATAAATTTGATTTTACAATTCCCATTTTATTGGACCTCTTTGCAGCAATATTTACTGCTGACAAACTACTCAATAATTCTTCTTTTTTTTATTATACTTTAAGTTCTAGGGTACATGTGCATAACATGCAGGTTTGTTACATATGTATACTTGTGCCATGTTGGTGTGCTGCACCCATCAACTCGTCAGCACCCATCAACTCGTCATTTACATCAGGTATAACTCCCAATGCAATCCCTCCCCCCTCCCCCCTCCCCATAATAGGCCCCGGTGTGTGATGTTCCCCTTCCCCGAGTCCAAGTGATCTCATTGTTCAGTTCCCACCTATGAGTGAGAACATGCGGTGTTTGGTTTTCTGTTCTTGTGATAGTTTGCTGAGAATGATGGTTTCCAGCTGCATCCATGTCCCTACAAAGGACACGAACTCATCCTTTTTTATGGCTGCATAGTATTCCATGGTGTATATGTGCCACATTTTCTTAATCCAGTCTGTCACTGATGGACATTTGGGTTGATTCCAAGTCTTTGCTATTGTGAATAGTGCTGCAATAAACATACGTGTGCATGTGTCTTTATAGCAGCATGACTTATAATCCTTTGGGTATATACCCAGTAATGCGATGGCTGGGTCATATGGTACTTCTAGTTCTAGATCCTTGAGGAATCGCCACACTGTTTTCCACAATGGTTGAACTACTTTACAGTGCCACTAACAGTGTAAAAGTGTTCCTGTTTCTCCACATCCTCTCCAGCACCTGTTGTTTCCTGACTTTTTAATGATCGCCATTCTTCTTACAACACACTTTTCCATTAGGTTCTACAATACAATATTTATCTGTGATTTTATTTCTCTGTCTATCTGCCCATTTCTTCTCTATTTCTTTGAAAGCTCATCTTCTTCTGCGTAGCTGTTACACGTTATACTTAATCGAGGTTTGTTTCTAGACCCCACTGTCTAATTTTATAATCCTTCTTATGATTTCAATGGCCACATGTACCCAGATGACATATATATGACATATATATGTATATACATATGTGTAAATATGTGTGTGTGTTGTGTGTGTGTGAATAAATATATAGTCAAATCTTTAAAGCATAAAATTTGGTTTTACATATGTGAACCATCACCAAAATCAACATAATAAACATATCCTTTAACTCCAAAAGTTTCCCCGTGTCAATCTGTAATTTTCCTTCCCTAGCCAATCCAACCACCATTTCCCAAGTAATCACTGATCTGTTTCTTGTCATTATAGATTAGTTTGAATTTTATAAAGTTATATACGTATATATAAGTATGTATATCCTGTAGGATACATATTTGTATATGTGTATAAGTATTAAAAAGGATGTAGAAATAAGATACTGAGTGAAAAAATTATGCTGGGTTAAAAAAGCCAGAAAAATGAGTATACACTGTAGGATATATACGTATATCTTGTAGGATGCATATACATATATGTATACATGTATACATATACATGCACTTGCATATTCACATATATGTATATGTATCCTGTAGCATATACATATATATATCCTACAGTGTATACTCATTTTTCTGGCTTTTTTTGTTCAGCATAATTAAGATTTACCTAGGTTTTTGTGTGTATTAATAGTGTATTTTTATTACTTAGTATCCCAATATATGAACATACCAAATACTTTTCATCCTTTACCTATTGAGAGACACTTGGGTTATTTTCAGTTTGTGATTATTACAAATAAAGCTGCTATGAACATTCATGTACAAATCTTTGTATGTGCATATACTTTCATTTCTGTTAGGTACGGATTAGGAGTGGAATGGCTGATATGTATGACAGCTATGTATTTAATGTTACAAGAAATTGCTGTTTTTAACGATGTTGTATAATTTTGCATTTCCATCAGCAGTGTATCTTATTTCTACATCCTCTTTAATCCTTGGTATTTTCAGTTTTTCTAGTTTAACCTTTCTAGTATGTATGTTGTAGTGTTTTGTTTTATTTTTTGTTGTTGTTGACAAGAGTTTCACTCTGCCACCCAGGCTGGAGTGCAGTGCAATCTCGGCTCTCTGTAACCTCCGCCTCCCAGGTTCAAGTGATTGTCCTGCATCAGCCTCCCGAGTAGCTGGGATTACAGGCATCTGCCACCATGCCCAGCTAATTTTTGTATTTTTAGTAGACACGGGGTTTCACCGTGTTGGCCAGGCTGGTCTTGAACCCCTGACCTCAGATGATATGGGATTACAGGCGTGCACTACCATGTACAGCTAATTTTTGTATTTTTAGTAGAGACAGGGTTTCACCATGTAGGCCAGGGTGGTCTTGAACTCCTGACCTCAGGTGATCTGCCCTCCTCAGCCTCCCAAAGTGCTGGGATTACAGGCATGAGTCACCGCACCCAGCCTGTTGTAGTTTTTGTTGTAGATTTAGTTGACATTTTCTTAATGGCTAATGATAGTAAACAGCACTTAATGTGCTTATTTATTTATTTATTTATTTTTTTAATTTAAAAAAAAATCTTTTAGTTATGTTATTATTTTTTTAAAGTTATTATTATACTTTAAGTTCTAGGGTACATGTGCATAACGTGCAGGTTTGTTACATATGTATACTTGTGCCATGTTGGTGTGCTGCACCCATCAACTTGTCATAATGCATAATGTGCTTATTTATTACCTGAGTGTCTTTGGTTAACTACTCAAATATTTTGCCTATTTTAATTCCATTGTTTCTGTTCTAACAATTAAACTGTAAAGGTAATTTAGGTATTCTACATAGAAGTTCTTTTTCACATATTTGCTTTGCAAGTATTTTCTTCAAGCCCATGGCTCACCTTTGCATATTTGTAGCAGTGCGTTTTAAAAAGAAAAGCTTTAATATTGATGAACTGTGATTTATTGATTACTTTCTTCATTAATTTGTTCTTTTTGGTATTTAAGAAATTTTTGTCAAATCCAAGGTTGCTAAGGTTATCTCCTATTTTGTACTAAAATGTTTATAATTTTCATTCTCATATTTAGGTCTGTGACACATTTTCTACTAATTTTTATATAGAGTATGAGACATGGTTGAGGTTCAATTTTTTTTGCATATGTATGTCTATCAAATTGTTCCAACATATTTGTTAAAAAATATTTTTTCCACATTACTTATGTTGGCAAATTTCTCAAAAATCAATTGACCAAATATATATAAGGTTATGTCTAGAATCTGTTCTATTCCATTGATCTGTATGTCTATATTTTTTACAAATACACATTTTCATGATTACTCTATCTTTAGAATTAATAAAAAATAAGGTAGTAACTCCTCCAACTGTGTTTTTAAAATTGTTTAATATTAATTTGTGAGTAAAGGGACATGTTAAAGCAATTATCAACATAATTCTGATGATCCTCAATGTTTCTTTGCTGGCAATAGACATTGCTTAGTGTCTTCAATGGGTTTATTTTACTAACATAGATATGGTTATGAATGTTATGCAGGCCAAAAAATGACACATGGAAGCTGCCCACTTGGGACATGTGATTCTAGTTGCCTCAGTCCATGATTAATGAAGTTAAGCCAAGGGACTTATCTGACAAGAATATAGTGACATAAATTAATAACTGGGGAGGGGTACCTAAAGGAGATTCCTGAGGTTACATGCCATTATATGATTATATTTTGTTTATCTCAACAGTAATTTCACTCAACTTTTTCAAAGCTTCTGATTGATGTGATAAAATTGACTACTAATGAATATCTATATTGCACCATTCTCTTAACCCTTCTCAATATGAAAAGAACTTTAATGTTATGTCTATACAAGCATAAAAACAACCAGCTGCAATTTCAAGAATTCATCCAACAAGTAAGTAGATTGTTTTATATCAAATGACCAGTTTGACTTTCACTAAATTGACTGGTTGGTTGACACTTTGAGAAGCATTAACTTGTCATTACCATCATTATTACCATGAAATAGTATTTATTAAGCACCCACAGTCATAAGAGATATAAAGTTAGCCAAATAATCATAGACTCTGCCCTTTAGGAGTTTATGATCTGGAAACTCAACACATCCAGATGAGCTGGATGCCATTTAGCAAAGTACTTCTGTAGGATTTTGAAATATGCTACTAAGTGGCTGTAAAAGATCAATTTTTCTTCCCAAAGTGCCGAACTATCAAGCAGAAAGGGAAGTAGTGCACATGTTGGGTGGTTGTAAGTGATATTCTCATTTGAGATGGTATTATTTGGTCTGAATTTAAACTAGAAATATCCTGTCTCCTCAAAAGATTGAAGTAGCACTTTCAAAAGAGAAAATTACATGTCTGAGATTGTCAAAAGCAAACTAGTCCTTCAGGAATCTGGAAGCAGGTAATGATGGTGGGGGAGGCAATAGGGAAAATAAATTTTTTGAGTCAGAATAACTATGCTCTATTCCAATTTTGTCTCTCATGAGTGGGCATTGCATAATTTATTTAACTCTTCTGCATTGTGTTTTAATTATTTGCCTATAAAATGAGAAAGCTGTAATTATGTTTATGCTATCATAGTATCCAAAACTTGTGCAGTGATTCTGAAAGACAAAGTGAACTGAAAACGTATTTATATAAGAATAGTCATAATAATGAATTTTTTTCCTAACTAGGCTGAAAGGTCTATGCTTTTGAAGAAAATTGAGTGTTTGAATAAGATACAGTTCTAAATTTTGCAGAGCATTCATGGGTTGCAATAGTTTTGCCTCTTAAAAATCGCTCTAATCCAGTTAAATATATACTCTTACATGGTTCAATTTAGAGCTTAGTTTTTGCTGCTACCCAAAAACTATGACTAATCAATAGTTTGTCTATTAGAGGTTTATTTTGGGGGGCAATCATAGAATATACAAATTGGTAAACCTCTTAGAAATATGTGATTCTACCTCTTCACATAAGAACATAGGAACATTTAAGAGTGAACTGATTACTCAAGGTCCAGCAACAAGCTAATAATAAAGCAACTGCCAGAATCCAGGTTTCTTGACTCTTAATTCCAGTACTTTTATAAGTACTTTTAATTCTTTCATTCCTAGAAAAAAAAAAACTGAAAGAATAGAAAACCACTGTAGTAAGGCAAGCAGTATGAACTCAAAAAGAGTAACTGGTATTTGTGAGTGAGCGGGAGAACTACTATGTGTTATACACAAAGCTAAAGGCTGTGCATATGCTGTTTCATATAGTCCTCACACAATCCTGAGGAGGTATTATCAACTATTCAATACATGAGATAAGGCTTATACTCCATTCTGTCTGATTGGAAAAGTCCATCATCTTTCCACTAGACCGTACTCTCTCTCTGGGGAAAGTTCCACTACCATTTTGAAATTTTTTTCTGGCACAATCAGATAAGTAAGGAACACTGATCAGAGACAACATTGAGGATTTCATCTTGATAAATTCTCTATTTGCACTCCCCATGACCTTCTTACACATTTCATTGATTCTATCCATCTTAGGCATTCAAATCTATACGTGCTGCTCTTCCTACGCTTTTTGGGCCTGGATTCCTTAGATAATACCGATGCTATAATGTTACCATTTCTAACGTTTTCCTCCCAATCCACTTATCTATTGCATTACCTTCTCTCTTGCTTTTTCTCAATTTAAACATTTTACTGCCTGAGTAAGTTTAATATGTATTTGGAGGAAAATAACAGTATTTTTATACTACGTAGGACTGAAAGAGACTTATTGTGTTTGTTTCTTCCAGACGGTGTTCCATTGCCCAATGAAATTCAACAATTGATGTGATACCTTTTCCATAAATGTTAATAAGAACTATGTCCTCCTAGTCCAATTTCAGTGTTTCATACTCAAACTATGACTGAAATAAAGACAAGCTAAATATTTTGAGAAAAGTCTATTTACTTGATGTTCCTAAGAAAGAATTATAAAATGATATTAAATAATAGGCATTATGAACTGTTGGTAATTTTTACATTAAATAAGATAATGAGTGTGAAGTGATTAGCACATATATAAATGGCCAACAAGAGTTAATTATGAACATAGATTGCCTTGGCTCTTACAAAAAGATGCAGAAAATAAAGAGAGTCTGATTTAGTTTTGGAGTGAGAAAGGTCCATCTTTGTTTTAGAGTTATTTTCTGAGTCCACGACTGTTTAGAAATGGACTCTGAGGTGGTTGTGGGGCTAGATAATTATGCAGATGCAATGCATGTTCCATATTGACTTGTAAAATAAACTGGTATGATCTCGATTTTTCTTGATATTTGAGATAAGGCATTACAGCTATTCTTATCTTGTGATATTATAGCTAAATTTAGAGACCCTTAATTATCAAAGATCAAATATTTTCCTCCAGGCAAATATATGTAAAATAAAATAGCATTGCCTGTCTTTCAAAAGGCATGTTAAAATGTAAGAATGAAGCCTTCACATTTGTATGTCCTGATTATTTAAAATAGGAAAGAATACTATATATTTTAATATTCCATTAAATTGAGCAAATAACAGAAAATAAAGAAAGATTGCTCGTTCTCATGCTAGTGAAAAACAGTCTCTTAAAATACCCAGGATTGGATCTACCTTGAGAAATGCAATGAAGGCCATTATTTGGCTTTAAAATACTTAATAAAATTTGAAGCTATCAGGCAAGTATGTTAATATAAACTATGTTACTGGCAAGAATAGTAGTTCTATTGCCTGAACAGATTCCTCTGACATTACCACCTATTTATATAAGAATGTAGCACAAAGTAGGTATATTAGCAGAACAAAATATTGTTTTATCTTTACTATAGGATTTCATATTAACCTGGAGTAGGAGATATATTTTCCCATCACCTACTTTTGAAACACATGCACAGAACATTTTTTCAGCTTTTATAAATCTATTATATTTCTTTTTTGAAAGCTGCTACTATAATACCCATAATTAACTGAATAAATATGTAATTTGTTCCAGCCCTTTAGGAAGTTTCACTACCTACAAACCCTCCATTATTCAATAAATTAGACTTCAGATAATGAATAATATGAAATGATTTTTAAATTACTCTGTAAATATTTCATTATATTAACTAAAACAACACTAGAAAAAACAGAATGTCTCTTAAAAAAGGACATTTTATGTACTCATTTTTATTCAGTGGCTCTGACAAATAGTCAAATCTCACTTTTCCTAGAGAAATGCTAATTGTATATCACTAAACATGGTGATCAGATAAAACAGTGATTTGAGAAACCATCTGATTTAATTTTGAAAGAGTTGTATTATTTAGAGACTCAAATTAGTGGTTTACTTTTAAAATCTTTTTGGAGAAATAAAATTATACATAACCTATCTACAACTAATCAGATTTTTTAGCATGATTTTTAGTCACCCTTGATGATTTGTTAATCTATATGAAAATGATGAACTGGTAATTTGAAATAGGGTCTGATCTTAGGAAGGGAGAATTTGTATTGCTCAAAATATGAGCTTTATCACAAACTGACCTCAGTCAACCTTATCTGCAAGTAAGCAACCATTGAGGTGTTCTGGTTTTGAAAAGGACATCATATAATGCAGGGCACAGTAGGATCTGTATGTATGTGTCTTTAAATGTGTGTGGACTAGGAGTTGATAAAAGATTGATGTTATTATCAGTATTGAAAAACTCAAGACTGTCACTTCTATAAGAAACATCTTCTATTCAGCCTCTCTCTTTTTTTGCTTTCAGTAACGTGCTGATATAAACACAACAGAGAAGTAAGAAATAGACTGGCTAGTTATAGTCAAAAACATTTCTATTGATGCTAATAAGTTAGTGAACAGATAGGCCTTCCCCTTTATGTAAGGCACACAAAAAGGTCATTATGAAAAGACAATGACAAATAACCCATCATTTCAATCACTTTTTTCTTTTCTTGTGACTGGTCTTTTTATTTCAGAGAACTGTGACAAATCTGGCCGTTTTTTTCCCACAAGGTACCTATGGTGTGGAGTCAGCATGGACAAATTCAAGCTCTACCACTTTATGATCTTGAGCAAGCTTCTTACCTTTTTTCTTTTTTCTGAGACTTAGTTTTTATTTCATTTGTAAAATAAGGTGAGGATATATCTCAACATAATCATTTCACCTTTGAAATTCTAGTGTGTATGGACTTCTGTTCACCTTTTCCTCAGTGTGGCATACTATGAGACATGGTAGCTATATAATTAATCATGGCCACAAGGCCCTGTCAAACATCTAATAGCACCTCTACTGTGTGTCACTTAGCAGTATGATTAAGCCTTGCTTAGGGATTTTCAACCCTGACCTGGGGATTACCAAGTCTCTATGATAATGGGACCTAAAAACCCCTTGCTGTCATAGAGATGTTACCCCAGCACAGATTCAACTTTCGTAAACCTTAAAACAAAGCTTACTCTGACAATAATTGTTTAAATTCTCTTTATGAAATAAACACCTTGTAAATGACTCAGACTGAATGCAGACGTAAGAAAAGAAGAAGAGTTACCGAAACTCTGAAATGGCCTTTAAATAAAAACCCTCCTGGTCAGGTGGTTGTCTGCCCCTTGAATGTATCTGGCTCATACCACTGCCCTGCTCCCATTATCCATCTTGCAAGAGCACAGCCAGAATAAACCACCTGAACATCAGATAGCATCTAAGACTCTCATTGTTGACAGGAGTTATACTGAAGGGGAGACATCACTCTGAAGGAAAGTAATCCGCGAGGATCGCCTGAGGGCCCTGAACATGACACTCAGTCAAAAGAATTTTGGTTTAAGTGTTTCTTTAAATATCAAGTCAAAACTTACTGGGATAGTTATAAATAGAGGAAAATAGGGATTAGACATAAAAATGCAAAAGCAAATGAAAGAGGGAAGACAAAGATTTTGTACTGAAACATTAAGCAATGTAAAGGAAATAAGAAAAATAAAACCAGTCTCAGGATTCTCTTCCTCTATCTGTTAGAAACAAGAAAGCTAAGTAATAGCAGCGCCAAGGTGAAGGTTTAGATCGTCCATAATCTCCAGTATCCCTTCACATATGTCATATTATCCCTGAATAAAAATATTTTTAATATCAAAACGATGTGCTTCCTATGCAAATGCCTCCTCAAAATGAGTGCCCTAAAATACGTTAACAAACTTATTGTTTGTATTGTGAAAGAAAAATACACCTTGGGACACCAAAATCACTAAGCTAAAGGGAAAAATCAAGCTGGAAACTGCTTAGGGCAAATCTGCCTCCCTTTCTGTTAAGTCATCTCTGTGCTCACTGAGATAAATGTGTATCTTATTGCTTCTTTTTGGAAGGCTAATCAGAAACTCAAAATAAGGCAATCTTTTGTCTCTTATCTACCTAGGACCTGGAAGTCCCTCTTCACTTCAAGTTGTCTCGCCTTTCCAGACTAAACCAAAGTACATCTTCCGTATATTAATTGATGTCTCATGTCTCCCTAAAAGGTATGAAACCAAGCTGTGTCCTGACCACATTGGGTACATGTCGTCAGGAACTCCTGAGGCTGCGTCATGGGCACGTCCTTAACCTTGGGAAAATAAACTGTCTAAATGGACAGAAAACTGTCTCAGATATTAGGGATTTACATTTTGACAACCACGAGTGGATTCTGAGTGGAGGTGACCCTGACCTTTGAGAAATCTCATATGGGTGCTTGGTACCAGCTAGAGCTGTCTTTATGGCTCAAACCAATAGGACAATTTGCTGAGGCCTTTAACCACCTTCTCCAAAGAATCCCTGATCTCCCCAAATTTGTTTGATATCTAAGGTTTATTTTGATGTACAACTCCTTTATTTATTTATTTATTTATTTATTGGATTTTTACTTGCTTCTGACAAGGAAGGCAAATTTTCCTTCTACCATGATGATGGAAGACGGGTAACTCCTTTATGGAGTTTGAGCTTGCTTCCAACAGGGAAGGCAAGTTTGAGTTTTCTTTCCTGCTTCTAGGATGGGGAGAGCAGTCTTCAGCCTGAGACCCATCCTTAGGTAAGTAGCTGAACTGAGGTTTTGTCTTGGCTAAAGTTAAGATGAACAACCAACTGATCTTAACTTCTCCTTATCATTAGAGTACTCAGTAATCATATTGTTGGGTTTTTCTGGTTGTTGTTTGTTCCAGTCTTTTTCTTGTCAGATTTGACCTACTCTACCTGACTTGGTCAAATCTGAATGATAATTCCAAATTATGGGTAACAAAGCCTCTCTGAATTGGCTAAAATTCCTCGCAGCTGCAAAAGAGGGAAACAACAACAAAAACCCCACACATAAAAACATGTGCTTTGTTTCTGTATGTGCTACCTGTCTTAAAAAACACATGTTCTTTTGTTTACTTCTCCACTGCCCTATACCTCCTTCCCCCTTCACCATCTTCGGTAGCAAGAAAAATCTAGAGAAGGCTTCTAATGACCCGAACTCCTAAAACAACTCAGGAAAAAGGTGCCACTTGCCCCTTTTGAGATATTCTGTTTTCTTTGTGGAGTTTCGAGAGTCATGGGCAGATTGTTCCTAGGTCTAAAGCTCTGCTCTTCTGTATTGCATTATTTGACCTCTTTGGCTTTGGGTGTACCAATTATACTGTGAGAGGATTGGGCCTTGGTGTGTGTAATGGTGGATAAGAGCTACAAAGTTAGGGGTGGCTGAGGACAGTTTATACAAAGTCATCTTGGCTGGTTTTTTTTGTTGTTGTTTTCTTCTAGAAAGTTAATGTTTAGAATCCTAATACTCCTTCAGAAGTGCGTTCTAAAGAGTCTTCTCCATTGAATTTTCCTCCTGAAATTAATCTCAATTGGCTTATCTGCACATTTGTGTGAGGAAGTAACTGTTGTTTTCATAGATAACTGAGAGACTGATTTTCTTCAGCTCTTAAGAGAAAGGGCATTTTGCTCCTCCCAGTCAACAGGCAACCCTGGGTGATGAGTGGGAATATCTTAGGGGTGGTTGACCCCCCCCATGACATGTAGTAGTCCTACAGGAAACCCCCAACATAATTTGTTTAAAAAGGTTTGTTCAGGAAGTGCATATAGGAGCTGGTCGCTCTGCATTTTGAGCCCTCTTGCAGGTCTAGACCTCCAGAGAGAGAAACTGAGACATGTAAGAGGGTGGGAAGGACTCAATGGTAACATACTGTGGAGTCCCACCCACAAGCAGCACACTTCAACCCACTCGACCCACTAGGCTGCAGCTCAGTTTCTCCTTTAAAAAAAAGTGGTGGGAAACAAATAATCTAAAAATAAGAAAAAACAAGGAGAATTACCCTCCTTTTCAGGCACTCCTTTGGTTTTATGGTGTCTCTTCTTGCAATAGTTTGCGTAAAATGGATATATATAGTATTTTCATGCATGATTATATCAAGGAAAATTAAGAACCCAAAGGTTGACCTGCAGTTATAAAGTTCCCAAGTTCTCTATCTGTCTGCTTTCTTTTTTGCCTTCTTTTAGTGTACTGTTACTTTTCTACTGAGCTAAAATCCACTGCTTGAAATTAACCATATATTTTTGTTACTGTTTTTGCAAACCAGTGAGTTTTATTATCTCATGGCTAGAATTCTGCAGTAAAAACTATAGGATCTTTGGTTGTATTAGTGTATATATGTGTGTTTATGTGTACGTACATGTATTTTGTTGTATTTTTGGCCACAAGGTACCAAATTGACTTAAAGAGTACTCACAGATTACATAATAAGCATGAATGCTTTTCAAGTTCACATGACTTAAACAAAATATGTAAAAATCTAGCTTTCAAATTATTGTTAAGATAATATCAGAAATGTCTCAAGAATTGCCAACATACATTTTTGTTTGCACTTATTGATCAAACGATTTCATACTTATCCCTGCCAAATACTATAAGGTATCAACATTTGGCATAAGGGTTACAAAAGTATAAACCCAGCCTGAAACAGAATGATTTTGCTTGTGTAATTTTTGATAAATAAACCATTAATATTGACTTAATAAAGATAGCTAGATCTTGAATTATTATTAAAATAAGCATATATTTAATCTTAAGGTTCTTAATTAGGTGAACACCTGAAATTCACAGGCTATAAAATGATTGACCAGGAAATAACTATAACTACTCAGTGGGTTCACCTTGCCCACTCCCTATACAGGACTGATTTATCAAAATATGGGAATTGCAATAGAAAAAGAGTAATTCACACAGAGCCAGCTGTGCAGGAGACTGGAGCTTTATTATTACTCAAATCACTTTCACAGAAAATGCAGGGATCATAGTTTTTAAGGATAATTTTGTGAGTAGAGGTCCAGTGAGTCAGGAGTTTTGATTGGTTGGGTTGGAGGTCAAATCAAAGGGAGTTGATTCCTCTTACATTGAGTCAGTCAGTAGGTGGGGGCCACAAGACCAGATGAGCCAGTTTGTTGATCTGGGTGGTGCCAGCTTATCCATCAAGTACATGGTCTGCAAAATATCTCAAGCACTGGTCTTATATTTTACAATAGTGATGTTATCCCCAGGAGCAATTTGAGGAGATTTAGAATCTTGTAGCCTCCAGCTGCATGAATCCTAAACCATAATTTCTAATCTTGTGGCTTTAGGCAGTCTAGTCCCCAGGCAAGAAGGAGGTTTACTTTCGGAAAGGACTATCATTGTCTTTGTTTCAAAGGGAAGCTGTAAACTAGTTTCTCCCAAAGTTAATTTGGTCTATGCCCAGTAATAAGCAAGGACAGTGTTGAGGTTGAAAGCAAGATGGAATCATTTAGGTCAGCTCTCTTTCACTGTCTCAGTTACAATTTTGCAATAGTGGTTTCATAATTTTAAATGATGACTATCACGGTTTCCATAAATAATCTAGGTGAACTATTAAAATAAAATAATTAGGTTAATATAATGGGATAAATGCTTGTAGACAAACTTGTCATAATTTATAATCTAACATTATATTAAATTAAAGAACAGCTATTTCATTAATTTATATTTTCCAATAAAAAAGATTGTAGTAAAACATTCCTTAAAAAAAGTCCTTTTTAAAAAGTGAATACATTTTGTTTAATCAAAGTTTATTTAAAGTTTATATATAAAACAAGGTAAAGGAACCAGGAAATAGAGAGAAAATTATAGAAATGAAGTATTTTTGGTAGGAAGCTTAAAGAAAAATAATTTTATATGAGAAAGAATCTTGTATGGTGATGTGGTTTGGCTCTGTCTTCCCACCCAAATCCCAGTTTGAATTGTAATAATCACCACATGTCAAGGGTAGGACCAAGTGGAGGTCACTGAATCATGGGGGCCAATTCCTCCATACTGTTCTTGTGATAGTGAGTGAGTTTCCACAAGGTCTGATGGTTTTATAAGGGGTTTTCCTCTTTGCTAAATTCTCATTCTCTCTCCTGCCATCCTGTGAAGAGTTTCCTTCCACCATGATTGTAGGTTTTCTGAGGACTCCTCAGTGATGCTGAACTGTGAGACAATTAAACTTCTTTCCTTTATAAATTACCATCTTGGATATTTTTTCATAGTAGAATGAGAATGGAGTAATACAGTCAATTGATACCATAGAGAATGGGGTTCTGCCATAAAGATACCAAAAAATATGAAAGCAATGTTGGAACTGGGTAACAGTCAGAGGTTGGAAAAGTTTGGAGGCCTCAAAAGAAGACAGAAAAATGTGGGAATGTTTGGAACTTCCTAGGGACTTGGAGGACTCAGAAGACAGGAAGATGTGGGAAAGTTTGGAACTCCCTAGAGACTTGTTAAAGGGCTTTGACCAAAATACTGATAGTAACATGGACAATGAAGTCCAGCCTGAGTTGGTCTAAATAGAGCTGATAAACTTCTTGGCAACTGGAGTAAAGGTGACTCTTGCTAGGCTTTGGCAAAAAGACTAGAGGCATTCTGTCCCTGCCCTGGAGATATGTGGATCTTTGAACTTGAGAGAGGTAATTTAGGGTATCTAGTCGAAGAAATTTCTAAGTGGCAAAGCATTCGAGAGGAAGCAGAACATAAATGTTTGAAAAATTTGCAGCTACAGGATGTGACAGAAAAGCAAATCCCATTTTTGTGGGTTAAATTCAAGCCTACTACAGAAATTTGCATAAGTAATGAGGAGCAGAATGTTAATCACCAAGACAAAGGGGAAAATGTCTCCAGGGCATGTCAGAGACCTTCACAGCAGCCCCTCCTATCAAAGGCCGAGAGGTGTAAAAGGGAAAAATGGTATCGTGGGCTGGGTTCAGGGTCCTCTTGCTCTGTGTAGCCTCAGGACATGGTTCCTTGTGTTCCAGGTGCTTCAGCTCTAGCTGTGGCTAAAAGGGGCTAATGTACAGCTCAGGCCATTACTTCAGAGGGTGTAAGCCCCAAGTCTTTTTGGCTTTTATGTGGTGTTGAGCATATGGGTGTACAGAAGAATTGAGGTTTAGGAATCTCCACCTAGATTTCACAGGATGCATGGGAACATCTGGATATCCAGGCAGAAGTTTGCTATATGGGTGAAGCCCTTGTGAAGAACCTCTGCTAGGGCAGTGTAGAAGCAAAATGTAACATTGGAGCCCCCCCACAGAGTCCCCACTGGAGCACTGCCTAGTGGAGCTGTGAGAAGAGGGCCACCATCCTCCAGACCCCAGAATGTTAGATACACTGACAGCTTGCACTGTGTACCTGGAAAATCCACAGACAATCAATGCCAGCCTGTCAAGACATCCAGGATTGGGGGCTGTACCCTGCAAAGCCACAGGGATGGAGCTGCCCAAGACCATGGAATTCCACCTCTTGTATCAATATGACCTGTATGTGAGATGTGGTGTCAAAGGAGATCATTTTGAAAATTTAATCTTTAATGATTGCCTTATTGGATTTTGGACTTCCATGGGGCCTGTATCCCCTTTGTTTTGACCAATTTCTCCCATCTAGAAAAGGTGTATTTACCCAATGCCTGCACCTCAGTTGTATCTAGCAAGTAACCTTACTTTTGATTTTATAGGCTCATAGCAAAAAGGGACTTGCCTTGTATCAGATGAAACTTTGGACTTGGCCTTTTGGGTTAATACCAGAATGAGCTAAGACTTTGGGGGACTGTTTGAAGGTCATTACTGTGTTTTGAAATGTGAGGACATTAGATTTACGAATGGCTAGGTGCAGAATATCATTTGGCTCTGTGTCCCCACCCAAATCTCACCTTGAATTGTAACAATTCCCATGTGTCAAGGTTGGGACCAGGTGGAGATAATTGAATCAAGGAGGCAGTTTCCTCCATCTTGTTCTTGTGATAGTGAGTGAGTTCTCATGAGATATGATGGTTTTACGAGGTGTTTCCCCCTTCATTCAGTTCTCATTCTCTCTCCTGCTGCCCTGGGAAGAGGTGCCTTTAGCCATGATTGTAAGTTTTTTGAAGTCTCCTAAGCCATGCTGAATTGTGAGTCAATTAAACCTATTTCCCTTATAAATTATCCAGTCTTGGGTATTTCTTCATGGCAGCATGAGAACAGACTATTACATATGGTAAATTTTGTCCTAGAATAAAATAACTGGTTGTTTAAGAAAGAGTGATATTCAGGATAAAGCAGAAAGTCCAAGCATATCATGAGTTGTCCATGCAAGTCACAGTAAGGGGATTTATTTAAAAAATTGTATGATCATGTTATCTATAATTACAGGGAAATTATAATGATCTTTCTAGAGATTGGGTTTTAATAAAAATGAAAACAACTTATATACTAAAGAATTGGTTCAAACTACAATTTTTTAGTTATTGCTTTACTCTTAATAAATTAGAAGACATTATAATTTTTTAATGCAGAGTTCAACTTTTGTTCAATCTGTTTTCAGCTTTCCCTCCCCTTTTAAAAAGCTTGAAATAATAACTCTATGCTTCAACTCATTTTCGACTCCTGTAAGTTTTTATTTTTCCTTTGGGTTCTAACTGCTGTGGCTGGATGTTAAAAACAAAACAAAAAATGTTTTATCTTAGAGGTCCAAAAGAAATGTTTTCTGCCAACATAAAATTTCCCATAGAGAATAGCAGTCACACTGCAGAAGATCTTTTATTTTGCCTTTGGGTAACTAGCCTAATAAACAGATCTTACACTTTATTACTTTATCAAAATAATTCCTATGTCATTATTACTAAGTTTGGTTTGCTTAGAAAAAACTGAGATTATTTCTTTTAATTGAGGTTATTACACTAGTGGAATTTTTTGTATGTTCTTTAAAAGTCTTTGTGACATTAAGTTATGGGACTTTGACTCCTGGGTCTAAAAGGAACACCAAGTCCTGCTAAATCTTAACACTGACAGAAATTAAATCCTCATCTTCAGACCTGGTAGAAGATGACAGTCAAAATAAACTGTGTTCATGAGACACAGGGACAGAAATTAAAACTGTTTAACTTCTGAAGGCCCAGAGACTATTCTGAAAGAGATGGCCACATGATATTGTAAGGGGTGATTTTGAGAAATAAATTGAGTTCAATTTCTCTATATATTAACCATTAATGTCAAAGGCACTCTAATGCAAATCTAGCATATAGGTCCCTGTGTCAGATTAACAAGGTTTTCTTGAAGCATTAGCCCACTCCTTAATAAAGGTTAAAAAGATATTAAAAGGAGCATTAACACACTCCTTAATCAGGGTTATAAGGGATATTAAAAGGTTTATGAAAATTATATCTTATTGTCAAGATGACTAAAATTTCATAGTTTATAAAATTTGGAAAACACATTTAATGGGCCTCATGCTGTTTTTATTGGGGTTTATTGTTTGAGAAATTAAGTCTCCTCTCACAAATAATAAATATTTTAACCTTTTTTTGATATACTTGAGTCCAGGGACCCTGGCTCAACCCAGGAAACCACTTTTTCCTCCTAGTCCTTTGGGCCTGTGATGGGAGGGGTATTAATGTTGAACCTGAAATTCCTTATGAAATAAAATTCTAGCAAAGCCAGTTTAAAGAAAAAAGGAGGAACATATGTAGTAAATAATCTTGCTGACTTTATGAAAATACTCTGGCCAAGTATAATAATGCAAATGAATTTGCCCTATAATTTGATTTTAGTGAAAATGGAACTGGAGAGTGAGAAATTACATTTCAAAATAAACTATAATGCATCTGCTGTTAGATTCTAGTTTTGCCTAATGTTTTTGAATTTTTACTATTTTCTACAGTTTAGACTGAATTCTAAATTTGTTCCTGGCTACAAGTCTCCAAAATAATATTTTCAATTTTTTTTCACTCTTTACTTTTATTTTGTCCCCATGTTTTCTAATTTGAAATCACTGAAAACTATGTTATGTTTTCTTAAAGCTCTGTGAACTGAAGCCAGACAACTTAAGCTTCAGAAGAAAATAACATCAACATATTTACATACAAAAGCCACTTCTATACTTGTGAGGCAGGAAACTAGGTTCTGGAGGAAGTAAACCCTATGTTGTGGATTTATTTTTCTCCTTTTCCTTTCTGCTCCATACAAGGGAATTAATCTCTCCCTCTCTCTCTCTCTCTGTCTCTCTCTCCCTCTCCCTCTCTCTCTCTCTCTCCCCCTCTCTCTGTCTTCCTTTCCAACTCAGTACTCTTGGTGGGCAGTGCCTAAAGATGGAGGCAACTGCAGGTTTCTGGCCATGACCGGTGAAGCTAAGGAGCTTCTATGCTGAGGCACCTAACCACCATTGCCTGATTTGCTTAAGGGAACAAGATCTTTTTCCCTTTTTTTCTTTCTTCATTTTTGAGTCTTTTAGCAGCTCCTTTCTATCAGCCTATTCTGAATTGAGGTCAACTGGCTACGGGTTACTCTCCAGTGTTAGCTGAAGGCCTCGGAGGAGTGAATGGAGATAACTGCCCTGCCAGGAAGGGAGAAGAACTCTTTTTTAATATTTTCCAGTTGTGGTCCCTGATCCCTACATGTGGCAGAGCTCAAAGCAAACTCACACTTGTTTCAGATAATTCTCTCCTTTGGTGCTGTTTGGTCCCAGTGTTCTTTGGAGTCTGAGGAGGTTTGGCCTTTAAAAATCAAACTGCCATGGAAACTGCTTTACCTGAAGTTTTGGTTCACAGACTTCATTGGATTATCCGTTGGGGCAAACAAAGTAAAACCAGCAAGCTTGTATTACTATCTCATGGATAAGTTTCCAAGCTATTGGATCTTCATTTATCTGTTTTTATACATGTCTGGATGCGTTTATTTGTATGTACACTTATTGTCATATACTGTGTCTACTAAAATCTACTTATAAGTAAAATAGCACTTATAAATTAAGTAAATACGTTTAAGTAATTTTCAAGTTTGCATGACTTAAGTATAACTTTACTGAACAAGCTAGTGAGAGGAGGTGTCAGCTGGGCTTCCTGTGTCGAGTAGGGGCTCAGAAAGCTGTGAAACTCACTCATTTCCTGCATCAGGACTTACTTTGGTCCTGGATGAATAATATTGAAGATATATGCTTAAAATATTCCTAACATCAGAATTTGTGCATGTGTTTTATTCCCCAAGAAAGCTACAAACAGGGAAAATTTTGTTGTAAGGTTCCCTGTGTCCTCTCTCCCTCTCTCCCTTCCCCCTCCCGTGAAACTAAAACGAATGTTAAAAGCCCAGTTTTCTGTGACCAGCAGACCTTATCTATGCTCCCAATTCCAATTCCTTGTAAACACAATTTGTAAAATCCTGTGAGATCCTGTCTCCTTTGCCATGCTGCTGCAAGATTATAAAGTAGATGAAACTTAAGTTATAATTATGGTTTTCCTTAAGATCTGAGACATGTTAGTTGTCTTTGTTTCTCACTCTGGTAACATCTTCCCACCACAAGTATTTCCCGCCTTAAAGAGTTTAAAAGGTGATCAAAAAATCTAGTACTGGCTACTCACTCAGGACATCTTCCACACTGTGGAAGCTTTGTACTGTCACTCTGTTCAATAAAGACTACAATTTTTATTCTCTCGGTTCGATCCATGTGTCTCTCTCACCACAGCCTGCTGCCCCACCAAATCTTTGGCGTGGCTAAGACAAGAACCTTTGACATTACACTAGCTTTAAAATTATTAGAATAAAAACAGAAATGCTTTCAGAATTGTCAGCATACATTTTTGTCTGGATTTTATGTTTGTCTTTGATATATATTTTGAGATGTCAGTGGTTGCCATAGAAGTTTATAAAATTATAATCAAAACCAAAACAAAATGATCTTGGTTTGTGTGCTTCCTTTTGACAAATGAGAGCAATTATGAAAGGAAAATATCTTGTCCTCCCCCCCACCCTCCAAAATCACTAAGCTGAAGGGAAAATTCAAGCTGGGAATGCTTAAGGCAAACCTGCCTCCAATTCTATTCAAAGTCATCACCCTGCTCAGTGAGATAAATGCATATCTGGTTGCCTCCTTTGGAAAGGCTAATCAGAAGCTCAAAAGAATGTAACCATTTGTCTCCCACCTACCTGTGACCTGGAAACCCCCAAGCCTCCCCTCACTTTGAGGTGCCCTACCTTTCCAGACCAAACCAAAGTTTATTTTAGGTATGTTAAATAATGTCTCATGTCTCCCTTGTTAAAAGTAAAAAAAAAAAAGTACAGCAAATATAATAAATGTTTTAGGTAAACTTCTTGTGTAAATTAAAACCTGAAAGTTATTTTTAATGCTCATTGAATAGCTGGGTCATTTCCAATTAAAAAGGGGTTGTAGTGGGGGAAAATATGTTTCAAAAATAGTGGCATTGTTCTTATTTATAAATGCCAATATATGACAGTTCAGGATTTCTAGTTTTTTAGGGTTTCACTAACTTTTTAGGTTACTAAGGTAATAATTCTAGATAACATGTAGTTCTGAATACAAAATGTGCCAGAAAGGGTTATGTTGTTAGTGAGAAAGATAATAATTTTGTGTAATTCAGAAGTTATCTAAAAGTAAGTTTAAATTACAGATTTAAAGATGTTACTTATAAAACAATGTAGTAAAAAACAACATTAAGTAAAGGAGAAAGATGTGGAAAAGTTTATATAATAAAATATTCTTTAAAACCTGATAGAGAATTGGAGACATTTTGCTAATTAACATTTTCTTAGTTTAAGCACCTAGTTTTAATTAAAGTAAAATAAGAAGTATTTAATGAAATAAATCAGCAATTTGGCAATTTCCTTTTTTTTATTATACTTTAAGTTCTAGGATACATGTACACAATGTGCAGGTTTGGTACATATGTATACATGTGCCATGTTGGTGGGCTGCACCCATTAACTAATCATTTACATTAGGTATATCTCTTAATGCTATCCCTCCCCCATACCCCCTCTCCACAATAGGACCTGGTGTGTGATATTCCCCTTCCTGTGTCCAAGTGATCTCATTGTTCAGTTCCCACCTATGAGTGGGAATATGCAGTATTTGGTTTTCTGTTCTTGCAATAGTTTGCTGAGAATGATGGTTTCCAACTGCATGCATGTCCCCACAAAGGACACAAACTCATCCTTTTTTATGGCTTCATAGTATTCCATGGTGTATATGTGCCACATTTTCTTAATCCAGCCTCTCACTGATGGACATTTGGGTTGATTCTAAGTCTCTGCTATTGTGAATAGTGCCACAATGAAAATACGTGTGCATGTGTCTTTATAGCAGCATGACTTATAATCCTTTGGATATATACCCAGTAATGGGATGGCTGGGTCAAATGGTATTTCTAGTTCTGGATCCTTGAGGAATCGCCACAGTGTTTCCACAATGGTTGACCTAGTTTACAGTCCCACCAACAGTGCAAAAGTGTTCCTATTTCTCCACATCCTCTCCAGCACCTGTTGTTTCCTGACTTTTTAATGATCGCCACTCTAACTGGTGTGAGATGGTATCTCATTGTGGTTTTGATTTGCATTTCTCTGATGGCCAGTGATGATGAGCATTTTTTCATGTGTCTGTTGGCTGTATGAATGTCTTCTTTTGAGAAATGTCTGTTCATATCCTTTGCTCACTTTTTGATGGGGTTGTTTGATTTTTTCTCATAAATTTGCGTGAGTTCTTTGTAGGTTCTAGATATTAGCCCTCTGTCAGATGAGTAGATTGCAAAAATTTTCTCCCATTCTGTAGGTTGCCTGTTCACTCTGATGGTAGTTTCTTTTGCTGTATAGAAGCTCTTTAGTTTAATTAGATCCCATTTGTCAATTTTAGCTTTTGTTCCTGTTGCTTTTGGTGTTTTAGACATGAAGTCCTTGCCCATGCCTATGTCCTGAATGGTATTAGCTAGGTTTTCTTCTAGGGTTTTTATGGTATTAGGTCTTACATTTAAGTCTCTAATCCATCTTGAATTAATTTTCGTATAAGGAGTAAGGAAAGGATCCAGTTTCAGCTTTCTACTTATGGCTAGCCAATTTTCCCAGCACCATTTATTAAATAGGGAATCCTTTCCCCATTTCTTATTTTTCTGAGGTTTGTCAAAGATCAGATGGCTGTAGATGTGTAGTATTATTTCTGAGGGCTCTGTTCTGTTCCATTGGTCTATATCTCTGTTTTGGTACCAGTACCATGCTGTTTTGGTTACTGTAGCCTGTAGTATAGTTTGAAGTCAGGTAGTGTGATGCCTCCAGCTTTGTTCTTTTGACTTAGGATTGTCTTGGCAATGCGGCTCTTTTGTGATTGCATATGAACTTTAAAGCAGTTTTTTCCAATTCTGTGAAGAAAGTCATTAGTAGCTTGATGGGAATGGCATTGAATGTATAAATTACCTTGGGTAGTATGGCCATTTTCACGATATTGATTCTTCCTATCCATGAGCATGGTATGTTCTTCCATTTGTTTGTGTCCCCTTTTATTTCACTGAGCAGTGGTTTGCAGTTCTCCTTGAAGAGGTCCTTTACATCCCTTGTAAGTTGGATTCCTAGGTATTTTATTCTCTTTGAAGCAATTGTGAATGGAAGTTCATTCCTGATTTGGCTCTCTGTTTGTCTGTTACTGGTGTATAAGAATGCTTGTGATTTTTGCACATTAATTTTGTATCCTGAGACTTTACTAAAGTTCCTTATCAGCTTAAGGAGATTTTGGGCTGAGATAATGGGGTTTTCTAAATATACAATCATGTCATCTGCAAAGAGGGATAATTTGACTTCTTCTTTTCCTAACTGAATACCCTTGATTTCTTTCTCTTGCCTGATTGCCCTAGCCAGAACTTCCAACACTATGTTGAATAGGAGTGGTGAGAGAGGGCATCCCTGTCTTGTGCCAGTTTTCAAAGGGAATTTTTCCAGTTTTTGCCCATTCAGTATGATATTGGCTGTGATTTTGTCATAAATAGCTCTTATGATTTTGAGATACATTCCATCAATACCTAGTTTATTGAGAGTTTTTAGCATGAAGGGCTTTTGAATTTTGTCAAAGGCCTTTTCTGCATCTATTGAGATAATCATGTGGTTTTTGTCTTTGGTTCTGTTTATATGCTGGATTACGTTTATTGATTTGTGTATGTTGAACCAGCCTTGCATCCCAGGGATGAAGCCCACTTGATCGTGTCTCTTCCAGGCTTTGGTATCAGGATGATGTTGACCTCATAAAATGAGTTAGGGAGGATTCCCTCTTTTTCTATTGATTGGAATAGTTTCAGAAGGAATGATACCAGCTCCTCTTTGTACCTCCGGTAGAATTTGGCTGTGAATCTATCTTTTCCTGGACTTTTTTTTGGTTGGTAGGCTATTAATTATTGCCTCAATTTCAGTGCCTGCTATTTGTCTATTCAAGGATTCAACTTCTTCCTGGTTTAGTCTTGGGAGAGTGTAAGTGTCCAGGAAATTATCCATTTCTTCTAGGTTTTCTAGTTTATTTGCATAGAGGTGTTCTTTGAAACCAATGAGAACAAAGATACAACATACTAGAATCTCTGGGACACATTTAAATGAGTTTTTAGAGGGAAATTTATAGCACTAAATGCCCACAAGAGAAAGCAGGAAAGAGCTAAAATTGACACTCTAACATCACAATTAAAAGAACTAGAGAAGCAAGAGCAAACACATTCAAAAGCTAGCAGAAAGCAAGAAATAACTAAGATCAGAGCAGAACTGAAGGAAATAGAGAAACAAAAAACCCTCCAAAAAATCAATGAATCCAGGAGCTGGTTTTTTGAAAAGATCAACAAAATTGATAGACCGCTAGCAAGACTAATAAAGAAGAAAAGAGAGAAGAATCAAATAGACGTAATAAAAATTGATAAAGGGCATGTCACCACTGACCCCACAGAAATACAAACTACCATCAGAGAATACTCAAAACACTTCTACGCAAATAAACTAGGTATTGATTATTCTAAATTCCTCCCCTGTGAGGACGTGCACTCCCTACTCCAGTGCCACAAAGGTTCCTCAATTGCCTTTATTGGCCATAAAGGGGACACTGCTAGCAATCATCTCACTATATGGCCCTATCCCTTGTCAAAGCTTTTCTGCCGAGGGAGGTACTTTTCCTAATCTCTAAAAGTTTCAGTCATCACCAAGGTTTACATTGTTGTGAAGGCCTCAAGGGGCAATTTGTGATATAAGGCCCAACAGTAAAGACCAATATTATATTAGCCTTGACATCTGGGGAAACTGTAGGGCCTCAGATGCCTTAACTACAAGTTCCCCTTCCCATTTACTCCAGTGGACAAAATTGCCTGCTTAGCCTTCCTTATGATAGAGATCAGGCTTATGCAAGTTTCAATTTCTTGCTAACCACAGGAATTGTTCAAAAAAGCCAATCACATACTTCTGCAACAACCTGGCTGCACCTTACTGTTAGTACAAACTGTATCTTCCACAGCTTCCACTTGTTCATTCTCTTTCCAACTACAGCCTTTGTGTGGCCCTTCATGGCACAGTGTTCTGCTCTTCCAGGCTTTGAACATATGTGATTTAAAAAAAAAAGTTGCAGATCTCATTTGTTGATTGTCGAGTGTCATGTATTTGGCCATCTCCCCAATCCTAGGGAAGATTTCCTTCTTCTTTAACAGAGTGAAGCGAGGTAAATAAAATATTGACCACTCTAGTTTCAAGGGGGCAGGCCTTATTTTTTTAAGATATAAATTTAGAACAGAATGGGTGAAGAAAACTTCTGAAAAAAAAAAATGTAACCAAGGGCCTCACCATAGAAGGTATTAAAATTTACTGTGTATACACAGTAAATAAATACAGTTTGGTAATTGCACATGAATGAACAAATTAAAGGAAGGGTAGACCCAAGTAAATATAGAACTTAAATATATAATGAAGATAGTACTTCAAAACAAAAATAAATTAGTTTTTCAATAAGTGATTTGACAACGTACCATCCATTTTAAGAGAAAAAGGAATAAATTTGCATTATTGTTTGCATTGTTTTTATTTTTAATTTTTGTGGGTATATGTTAGATGTAAATATTTGTGGGGTACATGCGAAGTTTTGATACAGACATGCAATGTGAAATAAGCACATCATGGAGAATGAGATATCCATCCACTCAAGCATTTACTCTTTGAGTTGAAAACAATCTAATTACACTCTTTAAGTTATTTTAAAATGCACAATTATTCATTCTTCCTATTTTTTGGACCCATTAACTGTCCCCACCTCCCCCCAACCCCCCACTACCCTTCCCAGCCTCTGTTAACCATCTTTCTACTTTCTATATCAATTATTTCAATTGATTTGATTTTTAGATTCCACAAAGACAATGTGATGTTTATCTTTCTATGCCTGGCTTATATCATTTAACATAATGAATTCTCCAGTTCTATACATGTGGTTGCAAATGACTGGATCTTATTCTTTTTTACGTCTGAATAGTACTCAATTTTGTATATGTACCACATTTTCTTTACCCATTCATCTGTTGATGAACACTTAGGTTGCTTCCACATCTTAGCTATTATAAACAGTGCTGCCGAAAACATAGGGGTGCAGATATCTCTTTGATATACTGATTTTCTTTCTTATAGATATATATCCAACACTGAGATGGCTGCATCATATAATAGCTAAATTTTTAGTTTCTTGAGGAACCTCCAAGCTGTTCTCCATAGTGGTTGCCCAAATTTACATTTCCACCAACAGTGTACAAGGATTTCCTTTTCTCTGCTTCCTTGGCAGCATTTGTTAGTGACTGACTTTTGGATAAAAGCCATTTTAACTGGGGTGAGAGGATATCTAATTGTAGCTTTTTCATTTTTCCCATGATAATTGTGAGCACCTTTTCATATGTCTATTTGCCATTTGTGTCTTCTTTAACACTTTATGTTTTGTCAGTCCTAGTGTTCCTTTATGTGAGTATACTGAAATACAAATATGTATTTTAATTGCCACACAAAAGGTGTACGCTGTATAATTTATATGATTTGGATCTGTGTCCCCATGCAAATCTCATGTTGAAATGTAATCTCCAATGCTGGAGGTGGGGCCTGGTGGGGGTTTATTTCATCCCTCCCACCAGGGGTGGTTTCCCATAGTTTAACACCATCCCCTCTTCATGCCATTGATAATGAGTTCCTGTGAGATCTGGTTGTTTAAAAGCATGTGATACCTCCTCCCTCTCGCTCTCTTTCTCCTGCTCCAGCCATGTAAGAGGTTCCTGCTTCCCCTTTGCCTTCCACCACGATTTTAAGTTTCCTGAGACTTCCATAGAAGCAGAAACCACTATGCTTTCTGGACAGCCTGTAGAAACATGAGAAATAAGACCTATTTTCTTTATAAATTACCCAGTCTTAGATATTTCTTAATAGCAGTGTAAGAATGGACTAATACAATAGTCAAACATGTACTTTGCTTTTTAATTTAATGTGTAGTATAGATCCTTCCATATCAGTACAAACAAAACTTCCTCACTTTTTAACTTGCATAATATTTGTTTGCGTGGCTGCACCACACCTACTGATGGACACTATTTATTTCCAGCATCTGATTATTACAAACAGTTATTCAAAGAATAGTCATATATATATATGTAGCATTTCTTTCTTGTGTAGGCATAATTAGAGCATAAAATCACTGAAATAGAATTTCTGGGTCAACAGGTAAAACATTTGTAATTTTGGCAGCTGTTCCTAAATTCTCCTCTATAGACATTGAATAATATTGCATTCTCAAAAACAATACATTTTGAGAGTGCTTGTTTTCTCACAGCCTGAAAATGCTGGGAAAAATCCATCAGTTTTCATAAAAGGTAGTCTAGGTTGCTTCTTTGCAGCACTTGCAGCAGTGGTGAAGAGATAAATGATACATATTCTAGCCAGTTATTATTCTTCCTGGTCCTGAGTAGAATAAGAAAATTTTAAAAAGATGGGATACATGCTTTGTACATAAAGTAGGAAACTCTTCTCATGCTGTGGTAGCAAGGGAATTGAGATGTACTCCATCAGAAGTTTAATTTCACTCTAAGGAGAAAAGACTGGAAATTGATTGGACTGTTTAGTGATCAATTTTATAGGGAGATAAGTGCTGGGCATTTTATTTTATTTGTAGTGTTTGCTGCTATTGCCTACCACACATTTTATAACCACTTTCTCTGGTAAGTTAGGTTGGATAATTTAATTGCTCATAGTTGAAGATAGGAAACAAAATGGAGGTGACTTTTGAGACTAATTAATATTAAGAAATGTGCATTTGGCTGATGTTTCCATGTTGATGTTTATATGTTGTTAGTGAATATACTGTGGCAGGATTCAGGGTTGTGGGTCTGACTGATACATCTATTTCCTCACAAGGTCTGACTAAGAAAGGTCATCATCTTCTTCTTCTTAGAACTCTTTCTCCTCCTGGTTGTGGATCTACTTATCTTTCCAGGGTCTCTTATACTCTTTCAACTCAGTTTCAATCTCTCCCTCTAATTTCTATTCCTCTTATCCCTCTAAATATTTACCTCCTCTAGAAATTTTCAACCTTCTTCCCTCCTCACTTTCACATTTCACTGGAAATGGTTTCATTTCCTTTCCCGCACTTGACTACTAAATGCTTCAGCTTTAGGCATATTTCTAAACCTATATATCAACCTGGTTAAAACACAGCCTGTCCCAAACTGAATTAATTAATCCTTTGAAACTTCTATTAAGTCATTTATACTTGATTAACTTGGAAACCTGGGAGTCACATTTAATTATTTGCTTCTCTGACATCCCCATATTCAATCAGTTACAAAGACTTGAGGAAGAATTTCTCATAACCTTCCTTTTCCATTCCTACTGCCTCTACCCTAAAACAGACGCTTATTCTGTCTATCAAAATGTGCTGAATGAGCTTGCTGGCCCTACTGTCTGCTACCCACCTATTACCATCCCTCCACCCTAGAATATACTCTCCACATTGTTGTCGAATTAATCTTTCTAAAACAAATTTGAGCATACCCATTTTCTAAAAAAGAGACTTTAATGTTGCTGTATTGCTGACAGAATGATGTCTAAGGTTCTTAATTTATCATTGAAGGCCTTTCATTATTTGACCCCAGTCTGCCTTTTCACCTTTATCTCTTGCCAGTTTTTCATACTAGAATGAAAGTGTCATAAAATGGAACAGAGACCTTGTCTGTCCTGTTCACTTTTTCCTCTCTGTTGCCGGAACAGGGCCTGGAACATATAGGTGCACAGTTAATATTTGTTGAGTAAAAGCTCTTCTTTTTCCAGAGAGATGCTGAAAAGTAGAATATACTTTGACACCTCTAAGTCTTTTCTCCTGCCATTCTATTTGCTTGAAATACTCTTCCCCGTGTATTTTTTTCATTTTCAAGAACTAGATCAAATGTTATACTTTCTTTAATTCTGAAAAATACTGCCAACCAAACTCAGAATTAATTTCTCTCTTTTCTGTTTTCCCATAGCCTATTTCTGTATAATGATTTGCTTTTACACTAGAATGTAAGTTATCTGAGGGCAGCAATCCTCTCTCACCTAACTGCCTTCCCAACTTCCAGCTATTCAATACATTTGATGTATTGATTTCAGTGTGTTGGCATAAAAGAAATCCGTGTTTATAAAATTGTATTACAAATTAAAAGTCAGGCTTAAAATATCTTAATCAATTTCATGTTATTGTAGAACTGATATCTCTATTTCCTTGCAGGCTTTCATATGGAAACCACCCATAGAATATGGGCCTCTTTCTGACCCCTTCAAGTAGTTCAATACTTCCCAGAAGCAGCCATAAAGTAGCAAATTCTTCTCATGGTGCCATCCCATTGACGCTTCTTTTATCATCACTTCCCTCTCTCACTGCAGCAGAAAACAGGCCCCAGCTACCATAATATCGTGTATTTAGATTGGACCCACTCAGGTAATCTAGGATAATCGTTGCATTTTAAATTTCACAAATAGATTGCATCTGCAATGTCTATTTTGCCATGTCACTTGATATGGTTTGACTCTGTGTCCTCACCCAAATTTCATCTTGAATTGTATTCCTATAATTCCCACATATTATGGGAGGGACCTAGTGGGAAATAATTGAATCATGGAGCAGTTCCTCCCATACTATTCTCATGGTAGTGAATACGTCTCACAGGATCTGATGGTTTGATAATGGGAAACCCGTTTTCCTTGACTCTCATTCTCTCTCTTTTTCTGCTGCCATCCATGTAAGATGTGACTTGGTCTTCCTTGCTTACTGCCATGATTGTGAGGCTTCCTCAGTCACATGTAACTGTAAGTCCAATTAAACCTCTTTTTTCGGTAAATTGCCCAGTCTCAGGTATGTCTTTCTCAGGAGTGTGAAAACAGATTAATATAGTAAACTTTTACTAGGAGTGGGGTGTTGCTGAAAAGATACCAGAAAATGTGGAAGTGACTTTGGAACTGGGTAACAGGCACAGGCTAGAAAAGTTTGGAGGGCTCAGAAGAAGACAGGAAAATGTGGGAAAGTTTGGAACTTCCTAGAGAATTGTTGAATGGCTTTGACAAAAAACCTGATAGTGATTTGAACAATAAGGTCCAAACTGAGGTGGTCTCAGATGGAGATGAGGAAATTGTTGGGAACTGGAGCAAAGGTGACTCTTGTTATGTTCTGGCAAAGAGACTGGCAGCATTTTGCCCCTGCCCTAGAGATTTGTGGAATTCCGAACATGAGAGAGATAATTTAGAGTATATGGAAGAAGAAATTTCTCAGCGGCAAGGTATTCAAGACGTGACATGGGTACTGTTAAAGGCATTCAGTTTTATAAGGGAAGCAGAGCATAAAAGTTTGGAAAATTTGCAGTCTGACAATGTGATAGAAAATAAAATCCCATTTTCTAAGAAGAAATTCAAGTCCACTGCAGAAATTTGCATCAGTAATGAGGAGCCAAATGTTAAGCCCCAAGACAATGGGAAAAATGTCTCCAGGGTATGTCAGAGGTCTTCATGGCAGTCCCTCCCATTACAGGCAATCAGGCCTATGAGAAAAAAAATGGTTTGATGGGACAGGCCTAGGGTCCCCGTGCTGTGTGCAGTCTAGGGACTTCCTGCCCTGTGTCGCAGCTGCTTCAGCCATGACTACAAGGGGCCAACATACAGCTTGGACCATGGCTTCAGAGGGTGGAAGCCCCAAGCCTTGGCAGCTTGCATATGTTGTTGAGCCTGCAAGTGCACAGAAGTCGAGAATTGAGATTTGGAAACCTCTGCCTGGATTTCAGAGGATGTAGAGAAATGCCTGGATGTCCAGGCGTAAGTTTGCTGCAGGTTCGGGGCTCTCATGGAGAACCTCTGCTAGGGTAATGCAGAAGGGAAATGTGGGGTTGGAGCCCACAAAGAGTCCCTACTGGGGCACTGCCTAGTGGAACTGTGAGAAGACAGCCACCATCCTCCAGACCCCAGAATGGTAGATATAGCAACACCTTGCACCATGTGCCTGGAAAAAACCACAGACAATATCAGCCCACGAAAGCAGCCAGGAGGAAGGCTGCACCCTGCATAGCCACAGGGGAAGAGCTGCCCAAGATTATGAGAATCTATCTCTTACATCTGTGTGACCCATATGTGAGAAATGGAGTCAAAGCATGTCATTTTGGGACTTTAAGATTTGAGTGTTCCACTGGATTTTGGACTTGCATGTGGCCTGTATCTCCTTTGTTTTGACTAATTTATTTCATTTGGAATGGCTATATATACCCAATGCCCATACCCTAATTGTGTCTAGGAAGTAACTAACTTGCTTTTTGTTTTACAGGCCCATAGGCAGAAGGGACTTGCCTTGTCTCAGATGAGACATTAGACTGTGGACTTTTGAATTAATGCTGAAATGAGATAAGACTTTGGGGGACTGTTGAGAATGCATGATTGGCTTTGAAATGTGAGGGCATAAGATTTGGCAGGGGCCAGGGGCAGAATGATATGGCTTGGTTCTGTGTCCCCACTCAAATCTCCTCTTGAATTATATTCCCATAATTCCCACCTGCTGTGGGAGGTACCCAGTGGGAGATAATTGAATCATGGGAGCAGTTTCTTCCATACTGTTCACATAGTAGTGAATTAGTCTAATGAGATCTGATGGTTTGATAAGGGGAAACCCATTTCAATTGGCTCTTATTCTCTCTCTTTGACTGCTGCCATCCATGTAAGATGTGACTTGCTCTTTCTTGCATTCTGCCATGATTGTGAGGCTTCCCCAGCCATGTGGAAGTGTAAGTCTAATTAAACATCTTTCTTTTGTAAATTGCCCAGTCTCAGGTATACCTTTATCAGCAGCATGAAAACAGACTAATATATCACAAAACAGTTTCAAAATTCCCAGAATTTAGGGCATGAACATCTTTGGTAGACCATTATTTGGCTTACCACACAATGGAATGAGAGGGGTGACTTGTGAGAAAAACTGTAAAATATGGGATTTGGTAGCCAACTAACTTACTAGAATTTGGGGTGAGGCATGGTTCAGAATAATAATTTTAAAAAGGGACAGGAAGAATGGTGGTATTACCCCATGAGCCAAAATGGGGAGATATGTAGGGTATTATTGTTAGAGGTCATTAAAACTTTCAGATAGTTGTGTTACAGCAGGTGGCAAAGTCTTGCTAAGTGTTAGGTGATATTTATTTCTGTATCTTGTGTCTGACACTGATTATATTAATATGAATGCTGAATTTGCTCTAGTATTAGTTTGTATGTCAAAGCTATATTTAACTAGGAAGGACAGGTGATAATTTTTCTTGTGACTAGCTGCAATTAATGTGAACATTTCTCTGTAAAAAATATGTGTTCAAAAGTGCATCAATTACTTGATCAAGATTTGGAAAGGTGTAAAAATACTCTTAGATGATCACTAAGAGTATTGATTAGGGGAAAAAAACCATCTAAGCTACTTTTAACTTATGTTTGTGATATAATTTGGATATTTGTCCCTGCCAAAATTTCATGTTGAATCGTAATCTACAAATTTGGTGGTGGGGCCTGGTGGGAGGTGCTTGGAACATGGAGTCAGACCCCTCATGAATGGCTTAGGCCATTCCTTTCATGATAACTGAGATATCGGTCTGAGTTCACATGAGATTTGGTTGTTTAAAAGTGTATGGCACCTCCCTACCTCATACTTTCTGTCTTGCTCCTGCTTTCACCATGAGATGTGCCTGCTCCCGCTTTGCCTTGCCCCATGAATGTAGTTTCCTGAGGACTCTTCACAAGCAGATGCCCTTATGTTTCCTATAAAGCCTGCAGAACCATGAGTCAATAAGACCTCTTTTCTTATAAATCACCCAGTCTTTGGAATTCCTTTATAGCAGTGCAAGAGTTGTCTAACACAGTTTCCTTAGGGTTTCAATGGACTTGAGACTGGCAGTTTTAGGTGGAGTCTCAGCTGTGGATGAAGAGGAAAAGTGAACTGTTGATTGGTGTTCTCCCTAACTTTGTACTCTCCTTGTGAAATTATTGACACAACACTTGGTACTGCTTCTCTAGTCTGGCTACCTCCCCACCCAATTTGTTAGAGGAAACTTATGAAAAAATACATAAATTAAGCCAACACTTCCAGAAATTTGGAGAAAATGTTTTATCAGGGATAAAGCAAAAAATGGGGAATGTTTTAACATAAAAGGGGTCATAGCTGGCATTACTTTTTCAGTCTGCAAAACCTGGCTGTCAACCTTGCAGACATCAAAATCAGACGCTGTCAACTCGAGAGTACATGTTTTTTTCTCAGATGCTGGATCTGACAGGCCAATCAATGTGGCCTATATGCTCAAGAAATAACCACTTCTAGATTAAAGTGCTCTGTTCATGGACCCCTGCACAAAGAAAGAGCTGGAGAAATTAAAATTCAAGTGTCTATTCCTAGTTCAGTCAGATTTTCTCATAATGTGAGAACAGAAATGCTGCAGGAAGTTCACAACTGTGGATTACTGAGCTGAAAAGTCATGTAAACTCTATGGCTGAACCTTATGACCCTTTGTAATCTTACGTGTGAACCATAAATGTCAATATGCAGAAGGAGAAGAATGAAGATTTGCAAAGAGAAGCAGAAGTAAGAGAAAAATTATGGCCCCGAAAATATGGTAAGCAATTTCAGTTTTTGAATTTCCAGTTTTAGTCTTTGTGCGGCCCCTTTTCTTCTCTTGGTTGTCAATTGAATTGAAAACTGTAGTCATATAATGTTTCCCTTTTAAAAGATATGTTTTGGCGCAATAAAAATATTTGACTAGAGTATACATAGGCTCACATTATTTAGTCATAAAATCTGCTGCAGTAATATAAATAGCTGTCATCAGTATATTGTACACCGTTTTATTTGACCGTGAGAATTATTCACGAAATATTTTAGATATGGGGAAACTGAGACCCAAGGAAGTTATTTAATCCATTCCATGTTATATATGTAGCAATGTTCCTGGGACAAAACATGAGCCAAAGTAATCATACTCCAGAGCCTATGTAGTATATTATCCACTATGACATACAACTAGTGCCTCTCCTTTGTCTGTAGTCTAAGTTCATTCTTTTCTGCTCAGTTCTCTGATTGCATCCTTCAACTTTATTTTGTCTTTACATCTTAAGTAATATCTTCTCTCACTATGCACCTGTTAAAAAAATACTTTTGCCCTCACTACCTGTGTTGGTGAAATTGGGGTCCAAAGCTCTGATAAGATAGATATATGCTGCCTGAGCTCAGCAACAAGGACACGTTTAAATAAAAATTTACCAAATGTCAAAGCTGATTTCTGAAATCAGCTGATTTCTGAAAGAGTTCTTGCCCTCCACAAAATGAACAAAACTTTCCCCCTTCTCATCAATTAAATTTAGCCTTTGACAATATTCTGGCATCTCTATTTTAGCCTCTGCTTGAACTAAAGATTGTATTTGTCAAAACAGTCCTCAGAAGACAAAAGATGCCGTCTTTTGTCTCTGAGGATCAAATTTCAAAGCTCAGCCGTTCCAGTATTGATTTTCTTGGTTAAGAATGGGTTATATTCACACAAGAAGGCTGAAATAAATTACACTGGCCCTACCTAAGACAGTAAATAGCCTCTTGGGGCAGAAGTCATCTTCCCTCACTTTCTCCTTTATCACAAAGTCTCATGGTCTGTTCTTTCTCCAGTATTCCAATATTTTCTATTTAATTAATAGCATCAACATCCATAAAGTTTTTCTTTTCTTCATTTGCCCCACTTCTAGGTTCAGTCACATAGTCTAACTAATTTTTCCTTCAAAACATATGTCTTCAATTAATCCATTTGTGTCCGCAACCCCCTACCATTTACCATCATCCTAGAACAAACCACTGCTTTATCTTTTTTGGATGTATCGCCCTTGCTTCTTAACCCTTCTACTTGCATCTACTCTTTCCTCCTTCAGAAACGTTCAGTACATAGTAGTTAAAGTAAATATGAATATTCATTTTATGTGGCACTTTAACCTTTTATTAAGATTATGATAAGTAAAAACATGTCCTGAGATGGATAAGAGCTTATTAAAGATCATAAGTATAGCCAGTGTAACTAGAATGCTGTTAAAGAGAGAGTGCCATAACATATGATTTTAGAGGTATGAAATTGCCGATCCATGCAGGATCTTGAGGCCATGGTGAATAGTTCATATCTTACTGAGTTTTAGTCATAGAAGAAGCACCTCTGTGGTCAGTGACAGAAAGTGTCGTAAAAATATTCCCTACCATAGAGGGCAGCTCAGTCTGGTTATTTGCCTGTTCTTCTGAATGCTGTCTCTCTAGGAGGCAATAACGACAGAGAGCTCTTCATGCAGAAACACTTTTTTTCTTATATTCTGAGTGCCTAACACAGAAGCGCGCGTGCGCACACACACACACACACACACACACACACACACACACACAATGAACAAGCGATATGAATGAAAAAATAAATATTTAAGGGCATGGATGCAGGAATCAAACACCCTAAGTCTAAATCTCAAATCTATTGTTTACTGCTGTGTGATTTTGCACACGTTAACTTTACTTTCTTACATTGTTTTCCTCTTCATTAAAATGGGAATAATAATGATATCTAACTCAAAGAATATATTAAGCATATAATTAGATAGCACATGAAAAAATGCCTAATATACTATTGAGCACATTATAAGTACTCAAAAGATGCCAATTGTAGCTTACTATCACTTAATAAACAGCCCAGTGTGTGTTACATAGGATAGGGTTGGGGAGGGAAATTGGGGAAGCCAGTAAAAGCTTTATCTAAGAATTTTAAATTTGAACTGAGTTGTGATGAATTATAAAGTGATTTCTAGGCAAAAGAAGGTTGGGAGAGGGAAGCATTCTAGGAAATAGCATGTCTAAAATAATGGGAGAATGGAAATGGCAAGGTGTGTCATTGGCCAGAGGCTATAGATATACATAGGAGAATATAAAAAAAAAATAGAGAAAAATACTCACTTTAACTGTGATGGTCCTTTCATTATGTTGTGGTTAGGAGTTAAAACTTAACTGTGATAGCAACAGGGAGCTAACAGAAGTTGATGAACAGGGGTATAACATTATAAGATTTTGTTATGAACAACTATTATGGTGATTGGCTTTTAGTCAGGGGTATGCCTAGACCACATTTTGAAGCACATGAAGTTTAAGGTCTCCTCCAAACTTGTCTCCCTTTCCATTTAGCATTTTATTGCACCCTTAGCTCCATTAAGTTATAGTATAAAGAGATCTGATTCTCCTGGTCAGCTTAGATGTCTTTATTATATGAACATTGGCAGTCAATATATTTATTTAATTATTAGTTGTCTTCAGTGTGATGTCAACAAGATGGTAAAATAGATTTTTGCAGAAGCATCAATTTTAACAACTACTCATGCATGAGACTATCTTTGTGAGAGTCTGAAAATGCAACAGAGAAGTTCTAGCAAAGCTTTAGAACAGAACAGAACATCTAAAAATAGATAAATTGAAGAGGGTCAAAAGAGAAGTCTCATTTTACCCACATCACGCCTCTCTTCTGAGGTGGTACAAATCAGTGCCAAGAGAGATCCATGACCCATAGTTTCTTCCTTCAGGGAATATGAATGCATTGTGAGTGAGCTCTTGGCTCTTGGAGTTGTATTGCTTCCCAGGAAGCCAACTTCTTTCTCACTCCACCCAAAATATAGAGGTGATTGGTACAGTAGAGTGGTTGGGAGAAACGTGGAGCAGGGAGGATAGGCTGTAGACCCTGCTAACTGCTCCAAAAACTACCATAAAGCCTACCCATGAATTGCTTGGACCACTTTAGGTGTGGATTCCCCTCAAAAAGCCCATGGTTACCCACAAACACCCTGCATATATCACCTCTCCATTCCCCAGGATGACTCTGGAAGCACATTCCTGAAGACAACTAATTGTGTCTCACACAGATAAACAGCTAAACTCTGTGGAATCAGGAGAAGGCACATAAGCTTGAGCATTGTTAGGACATTGCCTTAGTGAAAGCAGACAGGATGCTGTCAGCACCTGGCATGATTTTGCAGAATTGAGAGAAGGTATACGATAATAAGAAATCTCCCCAAAGATGGAACAAGTGACGTGAAGTGAACACATCCAGAGAAAAGGGCTGATAAATCTTCAGAATTTCTAGCCAAACTGTTTGGTTAAGCTGTTTTTCTCTCAAAGCCAGTCAGTAAGGACTGGAAGAAGTGAATGTTTCTTCAAATGTGGAGATAACAATGCAATACTTTAAGAAAAACAAAACTACCAGCAAAACATGATGCCACCAAATGAACACAATGATATTTTAGTAACCAACCCAAAGCCAGGGAAATCTATTAATTGCTGGAAAAATATTTCAAAATAACTATTTTAAGAAAGCTCAGCATGTTGCAAGAGAACACAGATAATTCAATGAAATTTTAAAAACTCTATTTTTTGTGGGAGTCTGAAAGTGAGGCAGTGAGGTTCTAGCAAAGTTTTATAACAGAAGGGAAAAGTCTAAAAATAGATGCACTAAAGAGGTTAAAAAGAACAGTTTAACATTATCCACATCATACCTCCCTTCTGAGGTGGTAGGGCTCTCTGCCAAGCAAGACCCATCAGTCCATGGTATCTCCCATGGGGAAAAGTGAAAGCATTGTGAGTGAGCTCTTGGCACTTGGAATTGTGCAGGATGCTGCCCGGGAGGCCAACTTCTTTCTAACTCTACCCAGAATATTGAAGTGATTGGCAAAATGAACAAAATAAAAAGTTTAATAAAAAGCAGTAAATCATAAAAAGAACCAAAAAAATATGAAGCAGAGGAATAAAATGAATGAAAGCAACAGAGTATCAAAAGAACTTGATGAAGCAGAAGAAAGAATCTGTATAATTTAACACAGGACACTTGAAAACATCCATCAGAGGAAACAAGATGAAAAAAAATGAAAAAGAATTAAGAAAGCCTATGGAATTTATGTGTCACCACTCAAAAAGCTAACTTTTCTATTATGAGAGTCTCAGAGTGGAAGAGAGAGACAAAGTGTCAGAAAGCTTATTTAAAGAAATGGCTGATAACTTTCCAAATCTGAGGAGTGATATGGAAACCCAGATACATGAAGCTCAAAGGTTGCCAATCATATTCAACTCAAAGGAGCCTTCACCAAGACATACTGTAATGAAACTATAAAAAATAAAAATAAAAAAAAAATAAAGACTTTTGAAAGCAGGACGAGAAAGGAGGCACATAACATATAAGGGAATGGCAATAAGACTACTTGCAGATTTTCCAGCAGAACATTGCAGAATAGGAGAGTGGATGATGTAGTCAAAGTACTACAGGAAAAGAACTGTCAAGAAATAGTACTTTATCTCCTCCCACCCCACCAGAAAAAATACCTGCTGTCCTTTAGAAATTAAGGAGAAATAAAGACTTTTCCAGACAAAGAAAACCTCAGAGCATTCATTACCACTAAATTTGCCTTACAAGACATACTAAATGGAGTTCTACAAGCTGAAACAAAACGACAATAATTAGTAACATAAAAACATGCAAAAGTATAAAATTCACTAGTAAAGGTAAGTATATAGTGAAATTGAGAGTATTTGTAATGGTGGTGTGAAAATTTCTTATAACTCTACCATAAAGGTTAAAAGATAAAAGAATTGCAAATAATTATAGCTACAATAATTTGTATGATTGTCAATCTGGATGCCTAAGAGGTAACAATTATCTGTTAATGCTTGGGAAAAACAAGTAGGGTTGCCTCTGGAGGCCAGGCTTCTTAGTTCATTCAAAAATATTTATTGGATTTATGCCATGTGTTAAGCTTTTTTAGCCCCCAGTATTACAACTGTGAACCAAACAGATAAGGCCTTAACCATTTTCAGCATTCTGTTTAGATGGGGTGGGACTGGGGACTTAATTAAAATAGAGATATAGGAAAATATGTAACTAAATAAGATAAGATAATAAGTATGGAGTTGAAATGAAGCAACTAACAATATGTTAAAGAAGTTAGAAGTAATATTTTGCAATATTGTAACCCTTCTTTACCGTATTTTACAATTTAGTACAACAATTTTAGGCCTTAATCTTCACTTCACATCACTGGTATTTTAAATTTGGCAATGATATGAAATTACTTTTGACTTACAGACTGATTATATTAGTACTGTGAAAACACATTAATTTCTTAGGAAGTTTTGGAGGCTCTATCTTTTTTAGAGTTAATATTTAAATTATCATTACTTATTTTAATAGCCTGTAGTAAGTGAAAATAGTATTTATGCAAGTAAACAAATCACTATCGACTTTCAAGACTTTAATTGTAAATTTTGTCATCATTGAGGTTTAAATTATTTACCTGCTGTCCACTTAAAACATATATTAACAGTTTGTGAAGTGAAACAGTTTTAGGTATGATGTGTGATACACCTACATATAAATGAAAATGGTATGCACAGACACTTTACTATGGAAACTGTACTGGAAGGTTTATTAAAGCATGTGAAATTGCACCTAAAATTGTGTTATTAGTGACTATAAGCAGCAATGCTAAATTTGTTGTACTTGATGAATGAACATATTTAGTCTAGTCACAGTTACTTTGGTTTAAATATATAAATGACTTTAGGGTTTTTTTCATGTGTTTGTAATTTGTACTATTGTGGGGGTGTACTTGGACTGCAGGGGTTATTGTCAATGTGTGATTTGTGATTTTATTTTATAGAATCATCTAATGTGATATACCAATTTTTATAGGTGATATTTACATAATTCTAATAACTGTATATTTGACAACCTATTATAATGTTTTGCATTCAAAAAAAGTTGTTGATGGACATACACAATATGAAAAAGATGTATATTATAACATTGAAAATATAAAATTAGTGACGCAGGAATAAAAGTGTAGAGTGTATGTATTCATTCAAAGTTGTTATTAGCTTAAAACAGACTATTGTGACTCTAAGGTGTTTTATATAAGTCTTATGGTGACCCCAAAGCAAAAACCTATAGTTGCAAACAAAGCATAAAAAGTAAAAAGAAAGGAATTAAAGCAACAGAAAAAAACCAATGATTTAATTTTATAATTTTATTTTTCTTATTTTTAGAGATGAGATTCTCTCTGTGTTGCCCAGTCTAATTTCTAACTCCTGGTCTCAAGTAGTTCTCCTGCCTCAGCCTCCCAAAACGTTGGGATTATAGGCATGAGCTGCCACATCTGGCTGCTGCTGCTGCTGCTACTGTTACTGCTTCTTGTTTATTTATTTATTTAAGAAGCTTTATTGTGGCTGTTTTCCTCTTCAAACTGAAGTAACCAGTCATTTTATCTAGTAGTTCTATTTACATTCTCATGGTGACAATGCTCAGTAACTCTCTAGATGACAAGCTGTTAAAATCTCTGTTTTTATACAAATAGTGAAGATCACAAATAACAAAAACAGTATGAGAGAAATAAATGAATAAAAGTTTGACAAAACAACCAGGAAACAACAAAATGGCAATAGTAAGTCCTTACCAATAATCAATAATTTTTGAACATAAATAGATTAAATTCTCTAATAAAAGACATAGAATGGCTAAATGAATAAATAAAAAGACCCAACTATATCCTACCTAGAAGAGGCTCACTTTATCTTTAAGATCACATAGACTGAAAGTGAAAGAATGGAAAGAGATACTCCATGCAGACAAAATAAATATTAAGTCAAAAACTTAGCAAGAACAAAAGATCATTATGTAATGATAAAATATTCCATTTATCAAGAGGATATAGCTATTGTGAATATATAGGGATGCAACATTGGAACTTCTCAATATACAAAGGAAATATTAACAGATCTGAAGGAGGAAATAGAGAGCAATATAATAATAAGGGGGAATTTTAATATCCCTCTTTCCTCAGTGCATAGATCATCTACACAGAAAATCAATAAGAAAATATTGGACTGAAACTACACTTTCAATCAAATGGACCTAGCAGATGTATACAAAACATTCTATCTGAAAGGAAATAAATGCACATTCTTCTCAAGCACAAACTGAACATTATCCTGAACAAATATGTTAGGCCACATATCAAGTCTTAACACATTCAACAAGAACATTGAAATTGTAGTTAGCATCTTTTCTGACCACAATGGTATGAAATTAAAAATCAAAATGAAAACAGAAAAATGTACAAATATGTGAAGATTAAGCAACATGCTCCTAAACAACCAGTGTTTCAAGGGAGAAATCAAAACATGTATTTTAATATATCTCAGAACTAAAAAAAATGGAAATGAAACATACCAAAACTTATGTAATGCAGCAAAATCAGTTCTAAGAGGGAATTTTATAGCAGTAAATGCCTACATAAAGATAAAATAATAATCTCAAATAAACAGCCTAACCTGAAGACACTGGGAGAAAGAACAAATCTCAAAGTTATAAAGAAGGAAATAATAAATATTAGAGCAGAAACAGATGATATATACAAAATTAAAACAATATAAAGATCGACAAACTAAGAGCTAGTTTTTTGAAAAGTTAAATAAAATTGACAATTAGTTAGACTAACCAAGAAGAAAGAGAGAAGATTCAAACAAGTAAAGTTATAAATAAAAGAGGAGACATTACAACCGATACCACAGAAATACAAAGGATTATGAGACTACTATGAGCAATCACATGCCAACAAACTGGACAACCTAGAAAAAAAAAAAAGGATACATTTTTAGTAACATACAATTTACCAAGACCGAATCTTGAAGAAATAGAAAATATGAACTAACCAATGACAGGTAAGGAGATTAAAAATATAATAAAAAACCTCCAAACCAAGAAACATCCAGAACCAAGTGGATTTTTGTGTTGAGTAGATTAATGCTAATCATTCTAAAACTCTTTCAAAAAATTGAAAAGAAGGGAACATGTACAAATTCATTTTATGAGGCCAGCATTGCCTTCATACCTTCTCTTTGCCAGACAAAAACAGTAAAGAAGAGAAAATTACAGGCCAATATCTCTGATGAACATAGATGTAAAAATCCTCAACAAAATTTCAGCAAACCAAATTAAACAGCACATTGAAAGGATAAAACAGCATGATCACATGGGATTTATCCTTAGGATGTAAGAATGGCTCAATCTACACAAATCAATAAATGTGATATACACCATTAACAACATGAAAGATAAAAGAATACATAATCACAATAAGTGCAGTAAAGCCATTTAGCAGAACTCAATATTCTTTCATGATAAAATATCTCAAGACATTGGGAATACAAGGAATGCACCTCAACGTTGTAAAGGTCATATGACAAGTTCATAGATAGCATCGTACTCAAAGATGAGGAGTTGAAAGCTTTTCCACTAAGATGAAGAACAAGACAGAGATGTCCACTCTCACCACTTCCCACCACAATACTGATAGTCATAGAAAGAGTCAATTGAGAAAAAAACAAAAAACCAAAAACAAATAAACCAGAAATGAAGGAATCCAAATCAGAAGAGAAAACGTAAAATTGTCTCTACAAATGACATGGCCTTATAATACAGATAACTTTAAAAATTCCATAAACAATCCCACAAAACTGTTAGAATTGATAAATGAATTCAATAAAGTTGAAAGATACTAAGTCAACATATAGAAATCGTTGCATTTCTGTATGTTAACAACCAACAATCTAAAATAAAACTAAAAAATATCATTTAAAATAGCATCAAAAATAATAAAATGCTTAAGAATAAATTTTACCAAGGGGGTCAAATATCTATACATTGAAAAGTATAATACATTGACAAAAGAAATTGAAGAAAATATAAGTAAATAGAAAGATAGCCAATGTTTAAGGATTGAAAAAGTTAACATTGCTAAAATGGCCATACTACCGGAAACGATCTAGAGATTCAATGCAATTTCCATTATATTTTAACAACATTTTTCATTGAAATAGAAAGAATCCTAAAATTTGTATGGAAGCATAACAGATTCAGACTAACCAAAACTGTCTTGAGCAAAAATAACAAAGCCTGAGACATCAAGTTACCTGACTTAAAAAGCACTAAACGGCAGTAATAATGAAAACGGCCTGGTGCTGGCATTAAAATAGACACATACATAAATGGAATAGAATAGAGACCCCAGAAATAAACCCAGATATTTACAGCCAATTGATTTTCTACAAAGGTGTCAAGGACACTAAATGAAGAAAGGACTGCCTCTTCAATAAATATTGATGGGGAAATTGGATATCCACACACAGAAGAATGAAATTAGACCCTTATCTCATCCCATGTACTAAAATAAATTGAATATGGATTAAAGACTCAAATGTAAGTCCTGAACATGTAAAACTGCTAAAACAAAATTTAAGGGGAAGCTCTATTACATTGGTCTTTGTAGTGATTTTTTGGCTATGACCTCAAAAGCACAGGCAACAAATGCAGAAATGACACATGGGATCATAGCAAACTAAAAAGCTTCTACACAGAAAAGAAAATCAATAAAGTGAAGAGAAAACCTATGAAATGAAGAAAATATTTTAAAACCTTACATCTGATAAGAAATTAATATCCAAAACATATAAGAAACTCAAGCAACTCAATAGCAATAAAACAAATAACAGAAATTTAAGAATGAACAAATGATCTGAATCATTATTTTTCTAAACAAGACATATCAATGATCAGCAGGTATATGAAAAAATGGTCAAAATCTCTAATCAACCGGGAAATGCAAGACCACAATAAGCTATAACCTCACACCTGTTTGAATGGTTATCATCAGAAAGTCTTATAGAAACATAGAGTAGAAGGGTGGTTACCAGTTTCAGGGCATGGTTAAATGGGGAGGTATTGGTCAAAGGCTACAAACATTCAGTTACAAGGTGAATAAATTCCAAAGACCTAATGTATCACATCGTGACTATAGTTAATAACAATGTATTGTATGCTTGAAATTTGGTAAGACGGTAGATCTTAAGTATCCTCATCACACAAAATAGCTTACCACATGAAGTGATGGATATTTTGATTAGTTTTATTCAAATAATCACTTCATAATATGTACATATATTAAACTATCACAGTGTATGCCTTAAATATATATAATTTTCTTTGTCAATTATACCTCAATAAAGTTGGGAAAATTAAATTAAGAAATTGTGTTCAATAGTAGGATAAGTCCAGGAGACTTAATGACTGTTGTGTTCCTGGAACACCACGTAGTATCTGGCATATAACATATTGTGCAGTCAGTGAATGTTCATGACCTAGATAGATAAATGGATGGATCACGAGCATAAGGTTCTGTTACTGCTTTTCTTTGGCAGTGGAATATAAGGTTAAGAGGTGAGTTAATCTCTATGGTAGTGTCAAAATTCTAATGCTAGCACGTGGTCACATAGACAGTTATGGATTCATTGTCTAAGCAAGTGTGTCTTAGGTTTCAGAGAAAGCAGAGATGATTCTTAAAGAGTATTCTTTAAGCCTATGTCATCCTGAATAACCTATCTAGTATTTTCGATATGACCCAAACTGCCTCATAATCTATCTCAAGATCAAGTCACTCTAGGCTTTGTATCTCAGTAAAGATACTTTCTGACAGCAATGGGTCCCTTTCTACATCTGTTCACAAAACTGTTTTTAAGCAAATTTGGAACAAGGCCATCTATAGTTTAGGAGTTGTTAATTACAATGTCTATAAAAAGACTATCTAAATTTTGTATTAAAAAGACTACTGAAATTTTTTGCTCGTGTAGAGATCAAAATGGTCAGATGTTATAGAGTGTTCGGGCTGGTCACAGGACTTAACTACAGAGCTAGTTAAGGAGCTTTGACCTGGTCCTTGAAGGGATTCATTTTGTTAGTAACCCATTGCTACTGAGCCTGTATGTGTAGCTTTGCGGAAGGGTTATGGCAATGCTACCATTGAATTGCTGAAATGGATCATAGGTAGGAGAGAGTGGGAGATAATCAGGGATAGTAAGGGTAAAGGAGAAAAGATAGAGTTGAAGGAATTAAGTGGGCATTTGAGAGGTAATAAAGGAAAGATGAGCATTTTTAAAGTAATCAATATGATAGCTATGGGAGATAACCTTCTGTGGTGGCGAGATCCTAGTATTACTTGGCCCAGAATAAGTATGTCATTTTGGCTTCATTATCTTCAACTGTAAAATAAAGCAATTGTACTAGCGACCTTTTACAGTCCCTTCCAGCTCCAATATTCTCTAATTTTATGGTGGAAATAATGCTGCACCAAATTACAGGTTACCTGACTCAAGTAACAGATAGTACAGTAACTTGGAACTTGGCAATCAGTGCAACTTATTCATATAGGTGAAGCCCCATAATATTGTTTTAGGTGAACAACCATATAATCAATGCCAAAGATATAGAAATTGTTGCTTTTCAGAGAGTAACATATCTAAAATAGATTAATATAATAATCTTCAGAGTGAAAGTGCATTACAAGTATATTTCCTAGGATGCCATTGTTTAAAATAATAGTAAATTTTTCCTTGAATTAATATGCCCAAGGTTTAAATGAAATGGGACCCATAAGATCTTAGCTCTTCTTATCCTTCTCTGGTAGGTAGAAAGAAAGGAATGTTTTTAAGGCATTCCCTGTGAAGGGGTGTGTAAAGAAACTACATATTCACCACCACCACCACCAATACCTAACAAAACATATATCAGAAACCAATGAAATGAGATTAAGGTGAGTATCAACAACATATTTGAGGATAATGTCAGAAATGAGCATGTTGTGGAATGGATGGGAAGCATCATGGACTAGGAGAGCCACTTTCTCCATTTTCCTTTAGTGATAGTGTTCAGTGCAAGGTTATCAGATAAGTATATATGTATCAGCCTTCTTTTATTTTAGCAATACCTAGTAGAAATTATATTTTTCTCTCTAAAGCATTTCTTTCTCTGTGTCTCTGTTGCCCAGCATCAGGACCCCAGAATATGAGGCTCAGGACATTCAGGAGAAAAGAGGGCTATCTGGTCTACTCAGGCAATGGGAGAGTGCCAGCTAAGTAGGCTAATACCTACATTTCTTCATTTGTTGATTTGTGTGTACAACCAAAGTTTGTGCTGAGACCTGTGCTATGCACTGGTGAAAAAATTATAAACAAGAGAGACGTGTTTTCTTCCCTTGTAAATTTTATCTTCTAGATAAAAATAAAATAATCACACCAACATGTGTATGCAAACTATGATACAAAGGAAAAAGTGACCTTTTAGACTAACTAGAGCTAATTTATAAATGAGAGGTGGACAGTCAGGGGAAATTTTTCTTGAAGTGACATTTGAACTGAAATTGGACTGAATGAGTATGGGTTTCCTTTTAGCAAAGACTGGGCAAAACATATAAGGTAGTAAAAACAACATATGCAAGTACCTTAAAGCAGGGAGCACTTGACACATTCAAATAATAAAAAGATGATTGAGGCCAGGTAGTAAAAACAACATATGCAAGTACCTTAAAGCAGGGAGCACTTGACACATTCAAATAATAAAAAGATGATTGAGGCCGGGTGTAGTGGCTCACGCTTGTAACCCCAGCACTTGGGGAGGCAGAGACAGGCAGATCACCTGAGGTCAGGAGTTTGAGACCAGCCTGGCCAACATGGCAAAACTCTCTCTCTACTAAAAACACAAAAAATAACTAGGCATGTTGGCATGTGCCTGTGGTCCCAGCTACTTGGGAGGCTGAGGTAGGAGAGTCACTTGAACCCTGGAGGTGAAGGTTGCAGTGAGCTGAGACCATGTCACTGCACTCCAGCCTGGGCAACAGAGAAAGACTACATCTCAAAAAAAAAAAAAGAAAAAGAAAAAGAAAAGAATAAAGAAAAAAGGAAAAGAAAAGAAAATATGATTTTAAAATAAAGAGAAGTTCAAGAGTGTTAGGAAATTCGAAGAGCCCAGCTCAGCTCAGAAAACGAGTTGAATTTAAATGCCTTTCATTTCTTTTTCTTGCCTAATTGCTCTGGTTATAACTTCCAATACTGCATTGAATAGAGGTGGTAAAAGGTGGCATCTTTGTCCTGTTCCTGATCTTAGAGAAAATACTTTCGGTCATTCACCATTAAGTATGATGTTAGATTCAGTAGTAGGAGGCAGATTAAGATGGCAGAATAGAAAGCTCCACTTCCCTTCTGCAAGGACATCAAGTAAACAGCTATCTACAGAGAAAGAAGAAAAAAAAAAAAAAAAACCTTTATAAGAACCAAAAATTAAGTGGACACTAATAGTACCTGGTTTTAACTTCATATCACTGATAGAGGCACTGAACAGACAGAAAGAAAAACAGCTTTGAATTGCTGACAAATAAACCTCCCCAATCCCCCTGCAGAAGCCTGGTGGAGAAAGCATTTCTGGGCACTGGGGGAGAGAGAAAATAGCCATTGTGATACAGTGAATAAAGTGCTGTCCTGTTAGAGAAGAAAGAAAAATTGGATGAAACTTAGTTGACGCCTGCCCATGGCAAGAGCATTTAAATCAGCCTTCACCAGAGGGGAATTGTTGATCCCAGTGGTCCAAACATGAGTGCCTTGCCAAACCTTGCCACTGAGCGCAACAGCATTCTGGGTCTCCAAGTAAACTGAAAGGCAGTCTAAGCAATAAGGACTGCAACTCTTAGATGAGACCTAACGCTGAACTGGGCTCAGAAACAGAAAAGAGGTGGGGACATACAACATACTGATACACCAACTGGGGCAGCCAAGGGAGTACTTGTGTTCCACCGCCCCTAACCCAAGGTTGCATAGTTTGTGGCTCTAAAAGGGATCTCTTCCTTCTGCTTGAGAAGAGGAGAGGGAAGAGTGCGGAGAACTTTGTCCTGTATCTAGGGTACCAGCTCGGCCACAGCAGGACAGGACACCAGTCAGAGTGGTGAGGCCCCCGTTCCATGTGCTCGCTCTCAGATGTAATTTCTAGACACAACCTGGGCCAGAAGGGGACCCACTACCTTGAAGAAAAGAGCCCAGTCTTGGCAGCATTCATCACTTTCTAATTGAAGAGCCCTTGGGCCCAGAATAACCAGCAGTAATATGTAAGTACTAGTTTGAGGGTCTTAGGTAAACCTCTGGGACTTGCTGGTTTCAGAGAACAGCATAGCCACAGACATGTAGAGCACAAAGTGGGTTCTAGGGGTCCCCAGTTCCAAGACTTCACTCTTGGATGACATTTCTAGACCTGCCCTGGGTCAGAAGGGATCCCACAGCCCTGAAGGGTGACTCCTGAGACAGGCAACATTCACAACAAGGTGACTTAAAAAGAGACCTTGGGCCTTACATGAACATATGCAGTAGTCTGGAAGTACTCCTCCTTGCCAGTGGTGGCAGTGGCTATGGGGTGAAGCTCCTTTGCATTTGGAAAGGGGAAAGAAGAAAAGGAAGGACTGCATCTTGTGGTTTGAGTCTCAGCTCAGTCACAATATAATAGAACACTAGACTTCTATGGATTTTGACTCTAGTACCTGACTCCCGAAGGGCACTTCTACACCAACCCAGGGTCAAGCAGAGCTTGATGCCCTGAAGGGAAGAAACAGACCTTGACATCCTGAAAGTAACAACACAGGCCTGAATGACTGTCACATGATGATTGTAGAGCTCCAAGCCTTGAGTAAACATAGGTAGTAGTCAGGAAGTTGTTGTGGGAGGTCTTGGGCAAGACACAGTGCTGTACTGGCTTCAGGTCTGACCTAAGGCAGTCATAGTGGTGGTATCCAGAGGTGCTTTTGTCACTTCATCACCAATTTTAGGAGGCTCAGAAAAGAGAGAAAGACTTCCTTTTTTGAGAGAAAGTAACAGAAAAGAATAGGAGTCTCTGCCTGGTAATCCAGAAAATTCTCCTAGATATTGTCCAAGACCATCCAGGTGGTATCTCCATGAGTTTGCAAGAACCACAGCATTACTGGGCTTGGGGTGTCCTGTAAAGCAGCTACAGCTTAGATCACAACAACCATGTCCTTTCAAATATCTGGAAGTCCTTCCCAAGAAGGATGGCTACAAAATAAGCCTCGACAGTGAAGACTGGAATAAACACCAAACAATTCAATGCCCAGGGAAGAATATGTACTAGCATCAACACCATCCAGGAAAGCATGGCATCACCAACTGAACTAAATAAGGCACCAGGGACCATCCTGGGGAAAGAGATATGTGACCTTTCAGAGAGATAATAATAAATTGCTGTGTTGAGAAAACTCAGAGAAATTCAAGATAGCACAGAGAAGGAATTCAGAATTCTATCAGATAAATTCAACAAAGAGACTGAAATAATGAAAGAGAATCAAGCAGAAATTCTGCAGTGGAGAAATGCAATTGGCATACTGAATAATTCATCTAAGTTATTTAATAGCAGAATTGATCAAGCAGAAGAAAGAATTAGGGAGCTTGAAGACAAGTTATTTGAAAATATAGTCAGAGGAGACAAATGAAAAAAAAAATGACGCTTGCCTACAGGATCCAAAAAATATCCTGAAAAAGGCAAATTTAAGAGTTGTTGGTCTAGAATGATGGTTTCCAGCTGCATCCATGTCCCCGCAAAGGACACGAACTCATCCTTTTTTATGGCTGCATAGTATTCCATGTTGTATATGTGCCACATGGGAATCGAACAATGAGAACACTTGAACACAGGAAGGGGAATATCACACACTGGGGCCTGTCGTGGGATGGGGGGATGGGGGAGGGATAGCATTAGGAGATATTCCTAATGTAAATGACAAGTTAATGGTTGCAGTACACCAACATGGCACGTGTATACATATGTAACAAACCTGCACGTTGTGCACATGTACCCTAGAACTTAAAGTATAATAATAATAATAAAAGAGTTATTGGCCTTTATAAGTAGGTAGAGAAAGAGATTAGGGTAGAATGTTTATTCAACAAGATAATAACAGAGAACTTCCCAAACCTACAGAAAGATGTCACTGTCCAAGTACAAGAAGGTTTTAGAACAACAAGCAGATTTAACCCAAAGAAGACTACCTCAAGGCATTTAGTTGTCAAACTCCCAAAAGCCAAGAATAAAGAAAGGATCCTAAAAGCAGCAAGAGAAAATAAACAAATAACATACAATAGAGCTTCAGTAAGTCTGGCAGCAGACATATCAATGGAAACCTTACAAGCCAGGAGAGAGTGGCATGATGTACCTAATGTGCTGAAGGGGGAAATAAAAGTAAAACTTTTCCTCCAAAAATAGCATATGCAGTGAAAGTATCCTTCAAATATGAAGGAGAAATAAAGACTTTCCCTGACAAACAAAAGCTGAAGGATTTCATCAATACCACACTCATCTTACAAGAAATGCTAAGCGGAGTACTTCAATCAGAAATAAGAAGACATTAATGAGCAATACATAACCCCCTGGAGGTTCAAAATTCACTGGTAATAATAAGTACACAGAAAGACAAATAATATAATGTCATTGTAACCGTGATGTGTAAAACACTCATCCTAACTAAAGACTAAACAATGAATCAATGAAAAATAGTAAATACAACAACTTTTATAAACATAGTAATTATAAAAATATATAAATAGAAACAACAAAAAAGGTAAAAAGTGGAGGGATAAAATTAAGGTGCAGAATTTTTATTAGTTTTTTTCTTTCCTTGTTTGTTTATGTAAACAGTGTTCAGTTGTTATTAGCTTAAAATAATGGTTATAAGATCTTATTTGCAGCCTTGTGGTAACCTTAAACCAAATAATATAGAATGTATACACAAAAAATAAAAAGTAATAAAGTAAATCATATTACCACAGAAAGTCTCCTTCAGGAGAGTAAGACAGGAAGACAGAAAAGAAAAAAGTGAAAACCATAAAACAGACAGAAAACAAATAATAAAATGATAGGAGTAGGTCCTTACTTATCAATAATAACACTGGATGTAAATGGACTAAACTCACTAATCAAAGGACATAGACTAGCTGAATGGAAGAAAAAACAAGACCCCTGATCTGCTGCCTAAAAGAAACACACTTCACCTATAAAGCCACAAATAGACTCAAAATAAAGGGAAAAAAAAGATATCCATGCCAATAAAAAACAAAAAAGGAAGATGGCCAAATAGGAACAGCTCCAGTCTCCAGCTCCAAGCACCAGCGACACAGAAGACAGGTGATTTCTGCATTTTCAACTGAGGTACCAGGTTCATCTCACTAAGGAGTGCTGGACAATCGGTGCTGGTCAGCTGCTGCAACCCGACCAGCGAGAGCTGAAGCAGGGCGAGGCATCACCTCACCTGGGAAGTGCAAAGGGGAAGGAAATCCCTCTTCCTAGCCAGGGGAACTGAGACACACAACACCTGGAAAATCGGGTAATTCCCATCCCAATACTGCACTTTACCAAGAGTCTTAGCAAATGGCACACCAGGAGATTATATCCCACACCTGGCCCAGAGGGTCCCACGCCCACGGAGCCTCCCTCATTGCTAGCACAGCTGTCTGAGGTCTAACTGCAAGGCAGCAGCGAGGCTGGGGGAGGGGTGCCCACCATTGCTGAGGCTTAAGTAGGTAAACAAAGTCGCTGTGAAGCTCGAACTGGGTGGAGCCCACAGCAGCTCAAGGAGGCCTGTCTGTCTCTGTAGACTCCACCTCTGGGGACAGGGCACAGCTAAACAAAAAGCAGCAGAAACCTCTGCAGATGCAAATGACCCTGTCTGACAGCTTTGAAGAGAGCAGTGGATCACCCAACATGGAGGTTGAGATCTGAGAACAGAGAGATTGCCTGCTCAAGTGGGTCCCTGACCCCTGAGTAGCCGAACTGGGAGACATCCCCCACTAGGTGCAGACCGACACCCCCCACCTCACACAATGGGGTACACCCCTGAGATGAAGCTTCCAAAGCAAGAATCAGACAGGTACACTCACTGTTCAGCAATGTTCTATCTTCTGCAGCCTCTGCTGCTGATACCCAAGCAAATAGGGTCTGGAGTGGACCTCGAGCAATCTCCAACAGACCTACAGCTGAGGGTCCTGACTGTTAGAACAAAAACTAACAAACAAGAAGGACACCCACACCAAAACCCCATCAGTCCGTCACTATCATCAAAGACCAAAGGCAGATAAAACCACAAAGATGGGGAAAAAGCAGGGCAGAAAAGCTGGAAATTCAAAAAATAAGAGTGCATCTCTTCATTCAAAGGAATGCAGCTCATCGCCAGCAATAGATCAAAGCTGGATGGAGAATGACTTTGACGAGTTGAGAGAAGATGGCTTCAGTCCATCAAACTTCTCAAAGCTAAAGGAGGAATTACGTACCCAGTGCAAAGAAACTAAAAATCTTGAAAAAAGAATGGAAGAATGGATAACTAGAATAATCAATGCAGAGAAGGCCATAAATGAACTGACAGAGATAAAAACCATGACACGAGAAATACGTGACAAATGTACAAGCTTCAGTAACTGACTCGATCAACTGGAAGAAAGAGTATCAGCGATTGAGGATCAAATGAATGAAATGAAGCAAGAAGAGAAGTCTAAAGAGAAAAGAGGAAAAAGAAATGAACAAAGCCTTCAAGAAGTATGGGATTATGTGAAAAGACCAAATCTACATCTGATTGGGGTGCCTGAAAGTGAGGGGAAAAATGGAATCAAGTTGGAAAACACTCTTCAGGATATCATCCAGGAGAACTTCCCCAACCTAGAAAAGCAGGCCAACATTGAAATTCAGGAAATACATAGAACGCCACAAAGATACTCCTTGAGAAGAGCAACTCCAAGACACATAATTGTCAGATTCACCAAAGTTGAAATGAAGGAAAAACTGTTAAGGGCAGCCAGAGAGAAAGGTCAGGTTACCAACAAAGGGAAGCCCATCAGACTAACAGCAGATCTCTCGGCAGAAACTCTACAAGCCAGAATAGAGTGGGGGCCAATATTCAACATTCTTAAAGAAAAGAATTTTAAACCCAGAATTTCTTTTCTGGGTTGAAACCATAACAAACCAAAAAATGGAAAAATTTCCATGGGCTGGAAGAACCAATATTGTTAAAATGTCCATACTCCCAAAGCAATCTACGTGTTCAGTGAAGCTCCTATTACAATACCAATAAAATTCTTGAAATATAAATAGAAACAAAATGGAAATAGAAAAAAAAAAACTTAAAACTTATATGGAACTATAAAAGACCAAGAAAAGCTAAAGCTACCATAAGCAAAATGAACAGAACTTAAGAAATTACATTACCTGACTTCAAATTATAGTATAGAGCTATAGTAAGCAAAGAAACATAATACTGACAGAAAAAGAGACTTATAGACAAAAGAAAAAATAGAAAACCCAGAAAAAAATCAACACAGTTACAGCGAACTCATTTTTGACAAAGGTGCGAAGAATACACACTGGGAAAAAGACAGTCTCTTCAATAAATAGTGTTGAAAAAAAATTTTTTTAAAATTATTATTATTATTATTATACTTCAAGTTCTAGGGTACATGTGCACAACGTGAAGGTTTGTTACATATATATACTTGTGCCATGTTGGTGTGCTGCACCCATCAACTCGTCAGCACCCATCAATTCATCATTTACATCAGGTATAACTCCCAATGTCATCCCTCCCCCCTACCCCCTCCCCATGATAGGCCCCAGTGTGTGATGTTCCCCTTCCCGAGTCCAAGTGATCTCATTGTTCAGTTCCCACCTATGAGTGAGAACATACGGTGTTTGGTTTTCTGTTCTTGCAATAGTTTGCTGAGAATGATGGTTTCCAGCTGCATCCATGTCCCTACAAAGGACACAAACTCATCCTTTTTTATGGCTGCATAGTATTCCATGGTGTATATGTGCCACATTTTCTTAATCCAGTCTGTCACTGATGGACATTTGGGTTGATTCCAAGTCTTTGCTATTGTGAATAGTGCCGCAATAAACATACGTGTGCATGTGTCTTTATAGCAGCATGATTTATAATCCTTTGGGTATATACCCAGTAATGGGATGGCTGGGTCATATGATACTTCTAGTTCTAGATCCTTGAGGAATCGCCATACTATTTTCCATAATGGTTGAACTAGTTTACAATCCCACCAACAGTGTAAAAGTGTTCCTATTTCTCCACATCCTCTCCAGCACCTGTTGTTTCCTGACTTTTTAATGATTGCCATTCTAACTGGTGTGAGATGGTATCTCATTGTGGTTTTGATTTGCATTTCTCTGATGGCCAGTGATGATGAGCATTTTTTCATGTGTCTGTTGGCTGTATGAATGTCTTCTTTTGAGAAATGTCTGTTCATATCCTTTGCCCACTTTTTGATGGGGTTGTTTGTTTTTTTCTTGTAAATTTGTTTGAGTTCTTTGTAGGTTCTGGATATTAGCCCTTTGTCAGATGAGTAGATTGCAAAAATTTTCTCCCATTCTGTAGGTTGCCTGTTCACTCTGATGGTAGTTTCTTTTGCTGTGCAGAAGCTCTTTAGTTTAATTAGATCCCATTTGTCAATTTTAGCTTTTGCTGCCGTTGCTTTTGGTGTTTTAGACATGAAGTCTTTGCCCATGCCTATGTCCTGAATGGTACTTCCTAGGTTTTCCTCTAGGATTTTTATGGTATTAGGTCTAACATTTAAGTCTCTAATCCATCTTGAATTAATTTTCGTATAAGGAGTAAGGAAAGGATCCAGTTTCAGCTTTCTACTTATGGCTAGCCAATTTTCCCAGCACCATTTATTAAATAGGGAATCCTTTCCCCATTTCTTGTTTTTCTGAGGTTTGTCAAAGATCAGATGGCTGTAGATGTGTGGTATTATTTCTGAGGACTCTGTTCTGTTCCATTGGTCTATATCTCTGTTTTGGTACCAGTACCATGCTGTTTTGGTTACTGTAGCCTTGTAGTATAGTTTGAAGTCAGGTAGCGTAATGCCTCCAGCTTTGTTCTTTTGACTTAGGATTGTCTTGGCAATGCGGGCTCTTTTTTGGTTCCATATGAACTTTAAAGCAGTTTTTTCCAATTCTGTGAAGAAACTCATTGGTAGCTTGATGGGGATGGCATTGATTCTATAAATTACCTTGGGCAGTATGTCCATTTTCACGATATTGATTCTTCCTATCCATGAGCATGGTGTGTTCTTCCATTTGTTTGTGTCCTCTTATTTCACTGAGCAGTGGTTTGTAGTTCTCCTTGAAGAGGTCCTTTACATCCCTTGTAAGTTGGATTCCTAGGTATTTTATTCTCTTTGAAGCAATTGTGAATGGAAGTTCATTCATGATTTGGCTCTCAACAAAAAAAGAGAATTTTAGACCAATATCCCTGATGAACATCGATGCAACAATCCTCAATAATATACTGGCAAACCAGATCCAGCAGCACATCAAAAAGCTTATCCATCATGATCAAGTGGGCTTCATCCCTAGGATGCAAGTCTGGTTCAACATATGCAAATCAGTAAATATAATCCAGCATGTAAACAGAACTAAAGACAAAAACCACATGATTATCTCAATAGATGCAGAAAAGGCCTTTGACAAAATTCAAAAGCCCTTCATGCTAAAAACGCTCAATAAATTCGGTACTGATGGAACGTATCTCAAAATAATAAGAGCTATTTATGACAAGCCCACAACCAATATCATACTAAATGGGCAAAAACTGGAAAAATTCCCTTTGAAAACTGGCACAAGACAGGGATGCCCTCTCTCACCACTCCTATTCAACATAGTGTTGGAAGTTCTAGCTAGGGCAATCAGGCAAGAGAAAGAAATCAAGGGTATTCACTTAGGAAAAGAAGAAGTCAAATTGTCCCTGTTTGCAGATGACATGATTGTATATTTAGAAAACCCCATCATCTCAGCCCAAAATCTCCTTAAGCTGATAAGCAACTTCAGCAAAGTCTCAGGATACAAAATTAATGTGCAAAAATCACAGGCATTCTTATACACCAGTAACAGACAAACAGAGAGCCAAATCATGGGAAAAACTTGATATCCACATATAGAAGAATGAAACTAGACCACTGTTTATTTCCATACACAAAAATCAAATCAAAATGGATTAAGGACTTAAATCTAAGACCTCAGCCTATGAATCACTACAAGAAGACATCCGGGAAAATCTCCAGGGCATTCGTCTGGGCAAAGATTTTTTTGAGCAATACCCCACAAGCACAGGCAACCAAAGCAAACATGAACAAATGGGATTAACGTGAAGTTAAAAAGCTTCTGCACAGCAAAGGATACAGTCAACAAAGTGATAATCCACAGGATGGTAGAAAATATCTGCAAACTACCGCTCTGACAAGGGATTCATAACCAGAATATGTACGGAGCTCAAACAATTCTGCAGGAAAAATATCTAATCATCCAGTTGAAAAGTGGACAAAATATTTGAATAGACATTTCTCAAAAATAGACACATAATTGGGAAATAGGCATATGAAAGGTGTCTGACATCATTAATCATCAGAAAAATGCAAATCAGAACTACAATGAGATATCTCACCCCAGTTAAAATGGCTTACATGCAAAAGACAGGCAATAACAATTACTGGTGAGGATGTGGAGAAAATCGAACTTTTGTATACTGTTGATGGTAAAGTAAATTATTATAACCACTATGGAGGACCATTTGGATCTTCTTCAAGAAATAAAAATTGAAAGTTATCAACTCTAACCTTGCCATAATTTGTTATTTTTACCTTTTTGAATAATAAGCATTTGAAGAGGGGAGAGATGATATATACTGTGGTTTTTATTTGTGTTTCCCTGATAATTACTGGAGGATTTTTTTTTCACATGCATGTTGGCCATTGTATGCCTTCTTTTGCAAGATGTCTCTTCTGTTCATTTTTCCGTTTTTAAACCAAAATATTTGGCTTTTGCTGTTGAGTTGAGTTTTTATGTATTCTGGCTATTAATCCCTTGTCATGGGACCAGTTTGTGAATTTTCTCCCATTTTGCAGGTTTTCCCTTCACTCTGTTTATCTTGCTGTACATGAACTTTTTAGTCTTAAATAATTCCCATTTTTGCTTTCATTGCCTGTTTTTGAGGTCTTATCTATGTGGTATATTTTACAGTCAGATAGTAATGATGCCTCTAGCTTTGTTTCTGTTTTCTCAGGAGTGTCAAAATATTTCAAAATGGGCTATATATGAATTGTAAGAAGATATATTAATCTTATGATCTCTTTTGGTGCTTAATTCAGGCCACACTGTGTCAGGACATGTGTGTTTTGGAGAGAGAGAGAACTGAGGGCTTCAGTCACACAATCAAGATCCAGTACTCTATTTAACATGGTTTTCTGAATTACTATTGGTCTTATGCCACAAGTGGCTACCGTGTGTAGGAATAAAGCCAGAAATATAATTATAACAAATTTAAAAGTTTCTGTGTCTCATAGTTTAGATTTTGAAGTCTCTAAAGCACTTAGAGACTTGACATGAAGGCACTTCCATCATATCTGAGTTGCCAATTGGCTCCAAATTCAGCCCCATTTGAGGCTTCTAGGTGTGAAACCAATTTCATTTAGTAGAGGGAAACCCTTATAACATTAAAATCAAGTTTATGAACCTTTTTGTTTTGGTTCCTGATTACATACTTTATGAAGTCTAACTTCTTAGCTACATATCCAAGCCCTTTACAATCTATTATCTATCAACTTTTCCAGCATCACCTACTTGCTCCTCTTCTCACATATGGTATCTTCCAGCTGTGGAAAATGTCACATCACTCTCTGAAGACTTAACACACTTTTACAACCCCATGCTCTTGCCAATACTATTATTTCTACCCGAATGCACTTTTACCTCTTTAATAAGTAACAAACTCTTCTGTCCATATCCACAAAATGCAGGTCATACGTCATCAACTCTGTAAAATGTTCTGCACATTTTCTAAGTGTTTACATTTCATGCATAGTATCACTTATCAAATGTATATGCCCCCTTTTAGTATGAACTTCTTAAAGGCAGGTAATTTGTTATATGATAATCCAATGTTTAGTATAGCAAGCACTCCATTTTTTTGTGAAATATTTAATGAATTGTAGGTGCGCATATTTTGTTCTTCCATCACAGGGAAGAGAGTTATTTGTGTCACATGACTTGGGTGTGAGAACTCTGATGTGTGTGCAGGTGCTGTTTTGTGTACCTGTACATAAATATTCTACTTACAGATAAACCTATTGAGATATTACATAATACCAAAACACTCTTATGAAAGCACATGGCTGATCTACAGGCTGAGACAAAGGGAAGATGTATTATTTCAGGTCAAAAGATGAATATACTTTCTGCAACAGTTTTCTACAGAAAGCATTTGGTTAGAAGTATTGAATTAATTTGGATTTTCAGTCATTTTCCATGTTCTCCTTCAATCTGTTTGTGAATCAAGTTGATTTAGGGGAAGTGCACTTTGAGAGGGTGAATTGAACACTTGATGTTAGGATGGCTCTAGGACACTGCAGCCTCTCTTCTCAGAAAATCTAGTTTGTTTGAAGCATACCCATTTATTACCTTAGATATGATATTTTTTAAGGTTAATGTTTTATTCAAATAAAAAGTAGCTCTTGGACAACCAAAATATAATCTTATGACTGAGAATAATGCAGATTTTTTTTCATTTTTTTTTTTTTTTAAGTGGACTCTCCAGGACCTCACTAGCTAAATCAGAAAAAGGCAGAAAAGTAGGTGACGGAACATCAGGAAACCACTTAGCTTGTCATATCTCCATCCTGAGCCATTTGCAATGACTTTATGTTTCCCTCCTGTGAGGATATACAGTCAAATAGATGGCACATTACATTTACAAATTCAAAACTTGGTTTAGAACACTTTGTCTTTTAAAAAAATTATAAAAAAGAAAGAGAGGATTAAGGGAGCTGAGTAATATCGATTTATAAAAACAAACGACTTACTCATCTGGCTAAGTCAGGCAAAATTTGGGATAAATAATCTAAAAAAATTCCATATTATTTTATGTACTTATGTGTGTGAGGCAATCAAGTAACCCTGTTTTCTTTCATTTAGCTTCCTTTCAGCTTGAGAAATGGTGTACTCAATTTAATACACTCTCAGAAAGCTGAACAGTCTCTTCTAATTTCCTGATTTCAGCTCCATTTAACAAACGTTTATTGAGTGCCTATGTGTGCCAGGGACTGCTTTTTAAACTTTAAATAAGTAAGGTTTAATATTTCAGTAGTGTGTTTTCAAGACTTTATACCTTTGTCAAACAATCATGAATGTACATATTTAGTTGAAAGGCTAATGGCATCATAACAAGCAAACAATTTAAACTCAGCCGCACGAAATTAAAACAACTAACCTTGATTTTGTCAAACCTGGCCCTTATATTGGGAATGGTTTTCATGTTAGCTTATGTGACAGAGCTGAAACTACTAGTTTCAACCTTGCCTTCTTCAGAAATAGCTGAATACTGGGCCTTCTGTCTGAAATTTTGGAATCAACTTTACTACTGAATAAATAACACCAGATTTTTGACTGGATGTTCACATTGGTATGCCACAACTAGCAAAAATAGATACAGGAAAGCATATTGCTTGTCTGTCATCCCTTAGGTATTTGTGGCAGGCTTCAGGCTTCTGGATGACTAATGCACAATGCAGTCCTAATATTTGTTGTTGCCATCATTTCCTAAGGTCTCCACCCACTGCTTGTTTTCTGCAATTTGAGATCTCTTTGCTTTACTAACCCTATGATTTCAGTCCCTCATTCTCATTCCAGCTCATCAGTCATTATGTCTAACCAGTTTCCTTTAGATATTGACCCTGTATTACTTTGTCAGATTAGGCCTGCATCTCATTACTCTTGGTTGAACAATGTAAACACCATAGAGGTACCCTTCTAAAGCCTACACCCTCCACTAGGACCAGAAGGCTAATAAATATCTGGTTCAGTGAATATGCACTGCAATATCTTTCAATTCTTGTTATGTTATGTAAAAGCAAATTGTTTCAAGTTCACAAAGTTTCTTGGTGGTAATCTCTCACTTCTCATTTCTTCTTCTCTTTCTCCATGCTCAGGCATCTGGTGTTGTCAGACTTCTCAGAGGTCTGCTTTCCCAAGGAGGCAAATTATAGTTTCATTCACACTGAGGTAACAGAGCCTTATGTGGTACTTCTTTTAGGCAGGCTTTCATTTTGAATAAACTGTAAGGATAACAATCCTCAAAAACCAAAATATATATCAGTAAAATAATTTTCCCTATCAGGACATGAGAGAAGTATGAATGGGGTTGACTGTCAGACACTCCACAAATTATAATACAATGGCTTGGCAGCTTTCAGCACACTGACAAAACACTTAAGCATGTATTCAAAGATGCATAGGTGAAAGGAAATTGCCAGGTCATGACTCTAGCAAGGTTATGACTTGACCCAGTGGACCTCAGATCTTCAATGAGAAGAGACCTTTCTGGTGCATTGCATCCAGAAATACCTTTTGTATTATTATGTTATATATAGCACATACATGTATATTTTTAAAAATAAAGTAAACATACCTAACCCACCACCAATCCTATACAATAAAATATTATCAGTTTCTTCAAAGTTCCCTCTATTCTGCTGCCTAATAGTTTTTCCTTCCTCCCGTAAAAAAACACTAATATCCTGAATTACGTATTCCAATGATTTTCTTTAGTTTTATCATAGGCATGTGTTGCTCTTAATGTATATATAGATTTTTATCTTAGCCTATATATAGGCAGAATCATTATTTATCTATTCTTCCATGATTCCCTGTGGCACTGATTCATTCATTTTCTTTACTGTACAGAATTCCATTCTGTGATACCGTGGTTTGAATGTTTTATCCCCTCCAAATTTGATATTGAAGCTTAACTGCCAGTGCAACAGCATAAAGAGACAGAGCCTTTAGGAGGTGAATAAGTCATGAAAGTGGAGCCCTCATGAACGAAATTAGATGCCCATATAAAAGGGCTTGGCTGAGGGAATTCATTCATTTTGCCCATCCACCTTCTGTCATGTGAGAATCCTGCACTCTTCTCCTCAGGAGCATGCAGCAGCAAGCCACCATCTCGGAAGCAGAGAGCAGCTCCTACCAGACAACCAAACTTTCTGGGCACCTTGATCCTGGATGTTCCATTCTCCAGAATGGTGAGAAAATAAATCTGTTCTTTATATATAATCCAGACAGGTATTTTGTTATAGCAGCAAAAATGACTAGACATGTGACAACTACAATTTATTCATTCTCTGGAGCTTGATAGTTTTTTTAGCTATTACAACAGCTTTATGAATGTGTATCTTGGTGCATATTTCAAATAGTTTCTCTAGAGTATATAATAGAAGTGTAATTGCTGGGTCATGTATTAAGCACAGGTACTACTTTACCAGGCAATACCTAATGCTTCTCCACACTGTTTGTACTAACTTACACTCCATTGCAATGTAAACAACTAAGTTTAGAAGGATCTTTTTCTTTCTTTCTTTTCTTTTTTTTTTTTTTTTTTTTTGAAACAGGGTATTGCTCTGTCCCCCAGGCTGGAGTGCAGTGGCATGATCATAGCCCACTGCAGCCTTGAACTCTTGGTCTCGTGTTCCTCCTGCCTCAGCCTCTCAAGTAGCTGGGACTCCAGGCATGCACCACCACACTCAGCTACTTTTTATTTTTGTTCAGTAGAGATGTGGTCTCACTATGTTGCCCAGGCTGGTCTGCAACTCCTAGCTTCAAGAGATCATCTTGCCTCAGCTTCCTTAAATGCTGTGATTAAAGTTATGAGACACCACACTGGGCCATAAGTGTCTTTGTGGAAAAAATGCAACTGGTGGTAATTATATTACCTAAGAGGCACATTTAATAGAGCAAACTACGACTACAACTCACCTAGATATCTATGTTCACACCCTATCTAGCTTCATACTGCATAGCTACAACTTCAGGACATACTCCATCATTCAGGAACTCCCATTGTATAAAAGCCCATGAAAAGACATACTTTCTTTTATTACTTATAACCCTGAAAGGAAAGAAGAAAAAAGATAGAAAAAGACCAAGGAGAAAGTCAACACAGCACCTCCCTATTATGCTCCATCTATTATATGGTTTAGCTTTTATTTATGTATTTTTATATTGTGCCAATTTTTATGTGTAAATGATGATGAAAATTTCTTTTAAAAGAGATGGGGTCTTTCTCTGCCACCCAGGCTGGAGTGCAATGGTGCAATCATAGCTAACTGCAGCCTTCAATTCCCAGCCTCAAATGATCCTCCTGCCTCAGCCTCCTGAGAATCTGGGATTACAGGTGAAAGCCACAGTGCCTGGCTAACAAAAAGTGTCAAACAAACTAAACCACAAATATCATAGATTGAAAAGCTGTATATTCACCTCTCAGATTTAATACATGTTAACATTTTGTATATTTTCTTAAGGATATATGTATATATGAATTTTTATGTGTGTGTGTGTATATATATATATTCTTAAGAATATTGAGTCTGTTGGTACTACTATAACAAAATACCTGAGACTGGATAATTGATAAAGAATATAAATTTGTTTCTCACAGTTCTCACTTCTGGGTACTGAAAGTTCAAGATCAAGTTTCTGGCAGTTTCAGTGTCTGGTGAAGGCCTGGTCTCTACTTCAAAGATAGTGTCTTGTTGCTGTGTCCTTCTGAAGGAATAACTATTATGTCCTCACAGGGCAAAAGGGACAGAAGTCAAAGAAAGGGCTAATGGTAGTACCCTCCAGCACTTTTATAAGGGCCCTAATTCTATTTATGAGGTCTCTGTCCTCATAATTTAATCACCTTCTAAGGTTTCTACCTCTTAATACTATCACATTGATTATTAAGTTTCAACAAAAGCATTATATATATGTATTTATTTTCAAAATCCAAGTGGTGAGTACACAGGTGCTCAATCTATTGTTTTTTGTAATTTACTTTGTTTGAAAACTTTTATTAAGAATCATTATTTGCACATACAAAAACTGTCACAAAATGAAAAACACAAAAGCCAGTGTATTATATATAATACATATACTAAATATATATGAAATAAAATATTACAGGTAAAAATGCAGTATCTTTGTAATCCTCTCTGATGTCATTCTCTTCCCATGTTTCTCTTAAAGTTGTTGCATATCCTTCTTTTTTAGGTATTGGCATATATGTATGTGCCTGTAAACAATATATAGTATTTTTTATTCATTTAAACACTTCACATAAATGGTATCAAATTATACTTACCATTTAGTTAAATATTTCCTACTACAGTTTTTGATATGTATACATGTAGTATACCACTACCTCTTTATCATTTTCTAGATTGTTCCATTATGTACATAGACCACAATTTATTTATTTCTTGTCCTATTGATGAGGATTTTTTTTGTTTTCTTGTCTCACTTTTCACTATTGTAATCAACATCATCGTGAAAATATCAGTGCACCTTTATAGATGTGTGTGTATGAAAGTTTTCAACAGTATATCCAGAAGTCGAATGATAGTGTTGTAGAGTATGAACATTTTCTACTTTGCTGCAGGTTGCCACATTGCTCACAAACTGGAATGACTATATAAACTTATTCCAAAAGTGTATAAGCATTCCTGTGTCTTTCTCCTCACCAATATGTTATCAGAGTGTAGATTGTGAGGGGATGTGGAATAGTGGACTGAGAAAAGTTTAGAGAGTGGACAAGGGCTTGATCATAAACTTACTTATAGAACCTACTAGGCAATGTTGATCTCATTCTGAGACCCCATTGAAGGATTTTCACTGGGGGAATGTTAGGATCAAATTTTGCTTTTCGAACAATCACAGGATGTAGTATAGAGAAGGTATTATGAAATGCATACTTAATGGAAGTCCCTTAAAGGAACTAGGAATTCAGGGTTACCTAAATTTTACTCACTGTCTTATATCTCTTTGTTTCATTTCTTAATAAAAAGAGTAAGCTTTCATGTTTTGCATTTATTAGTTTTCCTCTAGCAGCACTTCAAGGTCATGAAGCTCTAACCTAAAGGAAAAGAGTGCAGGCTTTGCATCCATTGTTTGGCAGTTTTATAAAGGACACATACTGTGTAGAAGAGACATACAGCCTCTGTCAATTGCACAAACCAATAAACACACCTTTATTGCTAATTACCATTTTCTTTTTGTGCTACTGTTTGCCAAATGGCATTGAAAGCTGAAGCGCAGATGCTCATTAGCATCCTTTTTGATTTACTGATAATTCAACACTGACGATTTAATTAGCTTAGAACTTAATCCAAAGATTATTTGTCACCACATTTTTGGGGAATTGTCTTTTCTCACCTCTTGAACTTAACAGCTTGTCCAGTTTTGTAATAACCATTCCAATAACATGAGTGTTTTGAATTTATATTGCATAGTTTTAATTAAGAGATCAAAATATATCTCCCCAATTCTTCAACTTTCCTTCAATAATCTCTTATTTTATGGACCTCCTTTTCCATAAGGGAAAATATCATTTGGATTTGGCTAAATAATGTTTAAACTTATTGGATCTGTCTGTAGCTGAATATAGATAGCAAAACATGCTGATTTATTTCTTTGTCTGATGGACAAAAGATTTCTTAGAAATGTAGCTTTACTGGGAGGGGCCAAGATGACTGATTAGAAGCAATTATGGTATGTGGCTCTCATGGAGAAGAATGAAAATAGTGAGTGAATTCAGCACCTTCAACTAAAATATACAGGTTCTCTCATTGGGACTGACTAGGCAGATGGCTCGACCCATGGAAAATGAAGAAAAGCAGGGTGGGGCGATGGCCAATCCAGTAGTGGTGTAGAGTCTAAGGAACCACCACCCAAACCACACTTCTCCCATGGATCTTTGCAACCAGATGATCAGGAGATCCCCTCATGATCCCATGCTACCAGGGCCTTGGGTCCTATACACAGAGCTGTGCAGAGTGTTGTCAGAGCGATCACTTAGGCTCACGCAGATACCCAGGAGATTTACAGACTGTGGTTCCAGGAATCCCAACAAGGTGGGAGATCCATCCATAGACTTCCCTAGGAATGGAGCTGAACTCAGGGAGCCAAGCAGTTTCATTCTGTGGGCCTAACTTTCATGGCACTTCACAAATTAAGTCCCTCTGGCTTGGAATTCCAGCCAGCCAGTGCAGCAGATTGGAGACTGCTTGAGACAGACAAGTTCCCAGGAGGAGGGGTAGCCACCATTTCTGTAGTTAGTTCAACTCAGCTGTTCTAGCTGTTGGCTCTGGGAGTTCCAGGTGGTCCAGATGATGAAGAATCCCCACAACACAGTACAACTGCTGTGCCAAATCATGGTCAAACTGTTTCTTTAAGTGGGACCCTGATCCATCCCTCCTCACTGCATGGAGCCTCACTGTGGAAATTTCAGCAAATCAAGCTAGGGTTATATGGAAAAACTCTGATCTCTCCCTGGAATGGAGCCTCCAGAGGGAGAGGGAGCTGATGTCTCTGTGGTTCAGTCAACTCAGCCTTTTCAGACAAGCAAATGCTGAGGGAATTTGTCATCACCAGGCCTGCTTTGCAAGAGCTCCTGAAGGAAGCACTAAATATGGAAAGCAAAAACTGTTACCAGTCACTGCAAAAATGCACTGAAGTATACAGACCAATAACCTATGAAGCAACCACTGAAACAAATTTCAAAATAACCAGCTAGCATCATGATGACAGGATCAAATTTACACATAACAATATTTATCTTAAATGTAAATGGACTAAATGCCCCAAGTAAAAGATACAGAATGGCAAGCTGGATAAAGAGTCAAGACCAATGGGTATGGTGTCTTAAAAAGACCCATCTCACATGCAAAGACACACATAGGATCAAAATAGACGGAGGAAGGAAAATTTACCAAGCAAATGGAAAACAGAAAAAAGCAGGGGTCCCAATCTTGTGTTGATAAGACAGACTTTAAACCAACAAAGTTAAAAAAAAGAAAGGAATTACATAATGGTAAAGGGTTCAATTCAACAAGAAGAGCTAACTATCCTAAGTATATACGCACCCAACACAAGAGCAGCCAGATTCATAAGGCCAGTTCCTGAAGACAGGCAGAGTTAGACTCCCATACAATAATAGTGGGAGACTTTAACACCCCACTGACAATATTGGACAGACCATTGAGACAGAACATTAACAAAGATATTCAAGACCTAAACACGGCTCTGGATCAAGTGGACCTGATAGATATCTACAGAACTCACCACCCCAAAACAACAGAACATACATTCTTCTTATCACCACATGGGACTTACTCTAAAACTGATTTCGTAATCCGAAGTAAAACACTTCTCAGCAAATGCAAAAGAACTGAAATCAAAATGAAGTCTCTCAAACCACATCACAATCAAATTAGAACTCAAACTAAGAAATTAACTCAAAACCACACAATTACATGAACATTGAACAGCCTGCTCCTGAGTGACTCCTGGGTAAACAATAAAATTAAGACAGAAAGCAAGAAGTTCTTTGAAAGTAATAGGGACAAAGAGGCAACATACCATAATCTTTGGGATGTAGCTAAAACAATGTTAAGAGAAAAAAATTATGGCCAGGCACGGAGGCTAACACCTATAATCTCAGTACTTTGGGAGGCTGGGGCAGGTGGATCACCTGAGATGAGGAGTTCAAGACCAGCCTGACCAACATGGTGAAACCTCGTCTCTACTAAAAATACAAAATTAGCTGGGCATGGTGGCATGTGCCTGTAATCCCAGCTACTCGGGAGGCTGAGGCAGAAGAACTGCCTGAACCCGGGAGGTGTAGGTTGCAGTGAGCCAAGATCATGCCATTGGACTCCAGCCTGGGCAACAAGAGCAAAACTACGTAAAAAACAACAACAACAAAAACAAACAAGCAAAAAAAACAAAAAAGGAAAAAAAAAAAGAAGAAGAAGAAGAAAATTTGTAGCACTAGATACCCACCTCAAAAATCTAGAAATATCTCAAATTAACAACCTAACATCACAACTAAAAGAACTAGAGAATCAAGACCAAACAAATCCCATAGGCAGAATAAAAGAAAAACTAATCAAGATCAGAGTGGAACTGGAAGAGATAGATGTATGAAAAGCCCTTCAAAAAAATCAAAAACTTGAGAAGCCTTGTTTTTGTTTTGGAAAAAAAATTAACAACATGAACAGACTGCTAGCCAGACTAATAAAGAAAAAAGAGAGAGAATGACCAAATAAATACAATTAGAAATGATAACGGAGATGTCACCACTGACCCCACAGAAATACAAACAATCATCGTAGAATACTATAAACACATTTATGCGCATAAAACATAAAACTTAGAAGACATCAATAAATTCCTGAACACATACACCTTCCCAAGATTGAAGCATGGAGAAATTGAATACTTGAATAGATGAATAACGAATTCTGAAATGGAGAAAGTAATAAATAGCCTACTAACCAAGAAAAGCCCAGGACCAGACAGATTTAAAGCTGAATTCTACCACAGGTACAAAGAAGAGCTGGGACAATTTCTACTGAAACTATTCCAAAAAATTGAAGAGGAGGAACTCCTACCTATCTCATTTTATGAGGCCAGGATCATTCTGATACTACAACCTCTCAGAGATACAATAAAAATAGAAAACTTCAGGTCAATATCCCTGATAAACATCAATGCAAAAATTCTCAATTAAATACTAGCAAGCTGAATGCAGCAGCACATCAAAAAGCTTATCCACCACAATCAAGTCAGCTTCATCCCTGGGGCGCCAGGTTGGTTCAACATACACAAATCGATAAATATAATTATCACATATATAGAACTAAAGACAAAAAACAAATGATTATCTCAATAGAAGCAGAAAAGGCCTTTGATACATTCAACATACCTTCATGTTAAAAACTCTCAATAAACTAGGTACTGAAGGAATATACCTCAAAATAATAAGAGCTCTATTTGACAAACCCACGGCCAATATCATACTGAATGGGCAAAAGCTGGAAACATTCCCCTTGAAAACCAGCACAAGACAATAATGTCCTCACTCACCAACTCCTTTTCATTATAGTATTGGAAGTTCTGACCAGGCTATCAGTCAAGAGAAAGAAATGAAGCATATTCCAATAGGGAGAGAAGAAGTCAAACTGTCGCTGTTTGCAGATGACATGATCCTATATCTAGAAAACCCCATTGTCTCAGCCTAAAAGCTCTTTAAGCTGATAAGCTACTTCAGCAATATCTCAGGATATAAAATCAATGTGCAAAAATCAATAGCATTCCTATACACCAACAACAGACAAGCAGAGAGCCAAATTATGAATGAACACTCATTCACAATTGCCACAAAAAGAATAAAATACCTAGAAATACAGCTAACATGGCAAGTGAAGGAACTCTTCAAGGATAACTACAAACCACTGCTCAAGGAAATCAGAAGGAACACAAACAAAAGGAAAAACTTTCTGTGCTCATGGAGAGGAAAAATTAATATTGTGAAAATTTCCATAATGCCCAAACTAATTCATAGATTCAATGTTATTCCAATTAAACTACCATGGATATTATCCATAGAATTAGAAAAACTATTTAAAAATTCACATGGAACAAAAACAGAACCCAAACAGCCAAGACAATCCTTAGGAAAAATAACAAAGCTGGAGGCATCATGCTACCTGACTTCAAACCATAATACAAGGTTACACTAACCAAAACAGCACGGTACTGAAACAAAAAGAGACACACAGACCAATGGAACAGAATAGCTGAGAACTCATAAATAAGACCACATACCTAAAACCATCTGATCTTTTACAAACTTTATCAAAACAAGCAATGGAAAAAGGATTTCCTATTTAATAAATGGTGCTGGGAGAACTGGCTAGTCATATGCAGAAAATTGAAACTGGACCCCTTCCTTGTCTTGTGCCAGTTTTCAAAAGAAATGCTTCAAGCTTTTGTCCATTCAGTATGATATTCGCTATCGGTTTGTCATACAGAGCTCTTATTATATTGAGATATATTCTTTCAATACCCAGTTTATTGACAGTTCTTAACATAAAAGGATGTTGAATTTTATCAAAGGCCTAAAGATGGATTAAATACCTAAATGTGAAACCCAAAACTGTAAAAACCCTTAAAGAAAATCTAGGTAATCTCATTCAGCATATAGGCATGGGCAAAGATTTCATGACGAAAACACCAAAAGTAATTGCAACAAAACCAAAAATTGACAAAAGGGATCTAATTAAACTGAAGAACTTCTGCACAGCAGCAACAAAAAAGCTATTATCAGAGTAAATAAACAATCTACAGAATGTGAGGAAATTTTTGCAATCTATCCATCTGACAAAGATCTAATATCCAGAGTCTATAAGAAACTTAAAACAAATTTACAAGAAAAGACAAAACAAAACAAAAAAGTGTGCAAAGACATGAAGATACACTTCTCAAAATAAGACATTAATGTGGCCACAAATATATGGAAAAAAAGCTCAACATCACTGATCATTTGAGAAATGCAAATCAAAACCAGAATGAGATACCCTCTCACACCAGTCATAACGGCAATCATTACAAAGTAAAATAGAACAGATGCTGGCAAGGTTGCAGAGAAAAAGGAATACTTTTACACTGTTGGTGGGAGAGTAAATTAATTCAACTATTGTGGAAAACAGTGTGGTTATTTCTCAACGATCTAGAGGCAGAAATACCATTTGACCCAGCATCCCATTACTGGGTATATATCCAAAGGAATACAAATAATTCTATTATAAGGATACATGCATGTATATGTTCATTGTAGCATTATTTACAATAGCATAAACCTGTAATCAACCAAATACCCACCAGTGATAGACTGGATAAAGAAAATGTGGTACATATACACCATAAAATAGCATACAGCCATAAAAAGGAATGAGAGAGCATGTCCTTTGCAGGGATGTGGATGGAGCTGGAAGCCACTGTTGTCAACAAACTAACACAGGAACAGAAACCTTAAACATTGTATATTCTCACTTATAAGTGAAAGCAGAACAATGAGAACACATGGACACCTGGTGGAGAACAACTCACACCAGGGCCTGTCAGGGAAGGGTGAGGGAGGGAGAGCAGCAAGAAGAATAGCTAATGGATGCTGGGCTTAATACCAAAGTAATGGGTTGATCTATTCAGCAAAACACTATGGCACCTGTTTACCTATGTAACAAACTGGCACATCCTGAGTAGGTACTCCAAAAGTTGAAATAAGTGTTGAAGGAAAATAAAAGTGTGGCTTTACCCACTTCTGAATATCCTTGGTGGAGAAATACTGGAGGTAATAGAAAGAACTCTTCTTGGACTCATCTTAAACAGCTAGACTATAGCAAGACTTTTATATTAATTATATAGGGGAGAGATCCAAGAACAGTGTGCCTGAAAGTAGACACAGCTGCAGTAGCCAAACTCTGAGATCACAACAGCCAAGTTCCTCGGAATATCTGGGAAGCGTTTCCAAGAAGGACTGGTACATACAAGTGCAGACTGCGAAGACTGTAATAAATACTTAACTCTTCAAAGCCCAGATACCAAAAAATGTCCACAAGCATCGAGACCATCCAGGAAAACATGATCTCACCAAACAAGCTAAATATGGCACCTGTGATCAATGACAAAAAGACAGATGTATGTGGCCATTCAGACAGAGAATTTAAAATAGCCATTTTGAACAAACTCAGCAAAATCAAAGATAACACAGAGAAATATTTCAGAATACTAACAGGTAAATGAAATTATGGAGCTGAAAAAATGAAAGAAAAACATTCTGAAGAATACATCATAGACATTACAGCAGAATTATCAAGCAGAGAAAAGAATTTATGAAGTTGAAAACAGGGTATTTGAAAATACACAGTCAGAAGAGACAAAAGAAAAAAAGAATAAAAAAGAGTAAAGCACATTTGCAAGATCCAGAAAACAGCCTTGGAAAGGCAAATCTAAGTGTTATGGGTTTTAAAAAGGGGGTATGAATAAAGATTGGGGTATAAACTTTATTCAAAGGGATAATAACAAAGACCTTCTAAACCTAGAGAATAATATTAATATTCAAGTACAGGAAGGTTACAGAATACCAAGCAGGTTTAACGCAAATAAGAATATCTGAAAACATAAACTCCCAAAGACCAAGGATAAAGAAGGAATCCTTAAAAAAGCAAGAGAAAAGAAACAACATACAAAACACCTCCACTACATTTGGTAGCACACTTCTTAGTGGGAAACGTACAGGCCAAGAGAGGCTTACATGACATATTTAAAGTGCTGATGAAAGAAATCTTGTACCCTAGAATAGTTTATACAGTGAAAATATCCCTCAAACATGAAGGAGAAACAAAGACTTTCCCAGGCACACAAAAATTGGATTTCATAAACACCAGACCTGTCCTATAAAAAATGCTAAAGGCAGTTCTTTAATCTGAAACAAAAGGAAGTGAAGGAGCAATAAGAAACTATCAGAAAGTGTAAAACTCCATGGTAATAGTAAGTACACAGAAAAAAAGAGAACATTACAGCACTCTATGGTATGTAAAATACTCACATGGCAGGCTATGAGACAAACTTTCAGAATAAAAAAGAAATAAAATTATATCAAGTATATGGTGTGGTAACAGTGGAATAAAACTAGAAATCAATAACAGGAATTTGGAAAATTATACAAACACATGGAAATTAAACAATATGCTACCGAATAGTAGATCAATAAAGAAATTAACAAGAAAATTAAAAAATTTATTGAAACAAATGAAAATAAAAACCCAACATACCAAAACTTAAGGGACAGAGCAAAAGCTACTTAGAGGAGAGAACACAGCAATAAGAACCTACATCCAAAAAAATAGAAAAACTTCAAGTAAACAACATAATAATACATTTTTTAAAATGTAGAATGCAAGAGCATATCAAGCCAAAATAAGAAAAAAAAAATAAACAGTAAAAATGAGAGCAGAAATTAACAAACTTGTGAAAAACAAAACATCAATGCAGTGAAGAGTTGGTTTTCTGAAGATTAACAAAATTGACAAATATTTAGCATGACTAAGAAAACAAGAAAAAACACCAAAATAAATAAAATCAGAGAGAAGAAAAGATATTACAAATGATACTACATAAATAAAAAGAATTATTAGAGCCTACTATAAACAACTCTATGCAAATAAATTGGAAAACCTAGAAGAAATGGATTAATTCCTAGACACATACAACCTGCCAAAATGGAATCAAAGAAATCCCAATCCTGAACAATCCAATAATGGGTAATGACATTGAAGCCATAATAAAAAGGCTCCCAGCAAAGAAAACCACAGGAACAGATGGCTTCACTGCTGAATTTTACCAAAAATTAAAAAAAAAAAAACCAACTAATATTAATCCTACTCAGGTTATTCTAAAAAATAGAGGAGGGGTGATATTTTCTAACTCATTTTTGAAGGACAATATTACCCTCATACCAAAACCCAGAAAAGACACATCAAGAAAGTAAACTACAGGTGAATATCCCTAAAGAACATGGATTGAATTTTTTTAGGCAGAAATTCTAAACAAAATGCTAGTGAACAAATTCAAAAACACATTGAAAAGATCATTCATTACAACCAAGTTGGATTTATCTCTGAAAGTCAAGGATGTTTCAACATACACAAATTAATCATTGAGAAATAGCATATCACCAGAATGAAGGACAAAAACATATGATCATTTTAATCAATGCTGAAAAAGCATTTGATATAATTCTACATCTCTTCTATAATAAAAACCGTCAACATACTGGGCGTAGAAAAAACATACCTCCACACAGTAAAAACCATATATAATGAACCCACAGCTAATGTCATAGTGAATGAGAAAATACTTAAAGCATTTCTTCTAAGATCTGGAACGTAACAAAGATGGCTACTTTTGCCATTATTATTTAGCACAGTGCCAGAAGTCTCAGCTAGAGCAATCAGGCAAAGGAAAGGTATGAAGAGCATCGAAATTGGAAAGGAAGAAGTTAAATTTTCTTTGTTTGCAGATAATATAAACTTATAATGAAACTAACCTTAAGATGCCACCAATAAGCTATTATAACTGAAAACAAATTCAGCAGAGTTGCAGGATACAAAATCAACATACAAAAGTTAGTATTTGTATATGCCAAAGATGAAAAAACTGAAATATAAATCAAGAAACCAAACCCATTTATGATAGTTAAGAATGAAATAAAATACCTAGGAAGAAACTTAACCAATAAAATAAAAGATATATCCAATGAGAACTACAAAACATTGTCGCAAAAAATTGAACAGGACACACAAAAATTAAATTTTTCATGTTTATGTATTGGAAGAATCAATATTGTTAATATGTCTATACTACCCAAAGAATTCTACAGATTCAATGGAATCTCTATTAAAATACTGTATTAGTCTGTTCTCATGCTACTAATAAAGACATACACGAGACTGGGAAAATTATAAAGAAAAGAGGTTTAATTGACTTACAGTTCAGCATGGCTAGGGAGGCCTCAAGAAACTTACAATCATGGCAGAAGGGGAAGCAAACACGTCCCTCTTTACAGGGCTGCAAGAGAGAGAAGGAAAGCCCAGTGAAGGGAAAGCCCCTCATAAAATCATCAGATCTCATGAGAACTGTTACAAGAACAGAATGGAAGATATTGCCCCCATGATTCAATTATCTCCACCTCGCCCCTCCCAAGACATGTGGGGATTATGGGAACTATAATTCAAGATGAAATTTGGTGAGGACACAGCCAAACCGTATCAAATACCAATGACATTCTTGACAGAAATAGAAAAAGAAACCTATTCTAAAATTTGCATGGAACCACAAAAGTCCCAGAATAGCCAAAGTTATCCTATGTAAAAAGAAAAAGACTTGAGGAATTACATTACCTGACTTCAAATTATACAAAAGAGCTATAGTAACCAAAACAACATGGTACTGGCATAAAAACAGATACATAGACCAATGAAACAGAATAGAGAACTTGGAAACAAATTCACATACATAAGGTAAACTCATTTTGGAAAAAGGTGCCAAGAACACACACTGGGGAAAAGAGAATCTCTTCAGTAAATGATGCTGGGAAAATTGGATATCCATATGCAGAAGAATTAAACTGGATCCCTATCTCTTGTCATATACAAAAATCAAATACATTGGATTAAAGACTTAAATCTAAAACTTCATTCTATGAAACTACTAAATGAAAATATTGGGGAAACTCTCCAGGACATTGGTCTGAAGAAAATTTTTTCAGTAATACCCTAAAAGCAAGTCAACTAAAGCAAAAATGGACAAATGGGATCACATCCAGTTTAAAAGCTTCTGCACAGCAAAGAAAACAATCCACAAAGAAACAACCCACAGAATGGGATATAATATTTGCAAACTACCCATATGGCAAGGGATTCACAATCAGAATACATAAGAAGATTAAACAATTCTATAGAAAAATATTAATAATCCAATTTAAAAACGGGCAAAAGGTTTGAATAGACATGTCTCAAAAGAAAAGATACAAATGGCAAACAGATGCATGAAAAGGGGCTCAACATCCTTGATCATCAGATAAACACAAATCAGAACTCAGAAATACAATAAGATATCATCTCAGCCAAGTTACAATGGCATATTTATATATTCCACCAAAATTTGCCCCCAACAGGGATATTAATTTAACAACTGCCTACACAAAAAAGCACCTTCATAAAAACCCCAAATCGGGTTAATTCCAGTACCTGTAATTAGCTTCCTACCCAGAAAGATGTACTGAATTGGTAAGAAAAACAATGTTGAATCACAGACATGACTCCTGCATACCCTGGCAGCAGCATTATAGTGCAGAGAACTTTTCTGTGCCCTGGAGAGAAAGATAGCTAGCGATTGTGAGACATTGAACTCAGTACTGCCCTTGTTATAGCAGAAAGCAAAACTGGACCAAATTCAGCTTGTGCCTGCCCACAGAAGGTGCATTGAAACCAGCCCTAAAATGAGGGGAATTGCTGATTCCAGCAGTCACAACTTAAATTCTGGCAAGCTTTCCTACTGCAGGTTAAAGTGCTCTGGGACTCCAAATGAACTTAAAACACAGTCTAGGCTGCAAGGAATGAAACTTCTGGGCAAGTCCTAGGGCTAAACTGGGCCCAGAAAGAGTGGACTAGGGGAGATATGCCACCTACTAAGACACCAGCCTGGGCAGATAAGGGAGTGCCAACATCATTCAACCCATAACCAGAGGCTTCACAGTTCATGGTTCCAAAAAGACCTCTTCCTTCTGTCTGAGAAAAGAAGAGGAAAGAGTCAGGGCACTTTGCCTTTCTACTTGGATACCAGCACAGCCACAGCAGAACAGGGCACCAGGCAGATTGAAGAGGACATCTTTTTAGGACCTAGCTCCTGAACATTTTTAGATACTCTCTGGGTCAGGAGGAAACTCACTGCCTCAAATGAAATGAGTGAGTCCTGGCAGGACTAATCACCTGATGACTGAAGAAACCTTGGGCCCTGAATAACAAGCAGCAATAACCAGGTACTATGTCAAAGGCCTTGGGTGAGACCCTAAGACTTGCCAGCCTTATGTGAGACTCAAGACTTTCCCACTGGTGGTGACTACAGGGCAAGACTCCTTTTTGCTAGTGAAAAGCAAAAGAAAAAGTAAAGGGGACTTTATCTTGCACCTTATGCTCCAGCTCAGTCACAGTGAAGGAGAGCACAAAGCAAGTTCTTGCTGTCCATGATTCCAGGACTTGGCTTTTGGACAGCATTTCAGGACATGCTCAGATCCAGAGGGGAGAGTACTCCCCTGAAAGGTGTCTCAGACCAAGAAGCATTCACCTCATGCTGACTACAGAGCTCTTGCACCTTAAGGAAACCTCAACAGTAGTCTGGCAGTACTTCTCACGTGCCAGAGGTGACAGTGGCCAGAGTGGAAAGGACTGTAACTTGTGGTTTTAGTACCAGCTCAGCAGCAGTACAATAGAACAGTAGGTGATTTTCTAAGGTTTCAGACCCTAGTTTCTGGTTCCTGGATGGAATATCTGGACCCATATGAGGACTGGAGGACCTCACCACGAAGAAGAGAAGTACATAGGCCTGGCTGGCTTTGCCATCTGCTGATTTTAGAGTCCCAGGGCTTTGAGAGAAGATAGTCACAACCAGAAAGTGATTACAGCAGGCCTTGTGGGAGACCCAAGTGCTGTGCTAACTTCAGGTCTGATTCATTGCAGTCCTAGGGGTGGTGGCCACAAGGGTGCTTGTGTCACTCAATTCTCAGCTCTAGGTGGCTCAGAACAGAGAAAAAGAGACTCCATTTGTTTGGAAGAAAGTAAGAGAAAGAACAAGAGTCTCCACCTGATAATTCAGATAATGCTTTTGGATCTTAGCCAAGATCATCAAGGCTATATCTCTATGAGTCGGAAAGAACCACAGTAATACAGGTCTTATGGTTAAAAAGTAGGAGGACAAAGTTATGGTGTAGAGTCTTGATTAGTTTCTTTTTGCTTGTTTGTTTATGCAAATAGCGTTAAGTAATTAACAGCTTAAAATAATATGTTATAAGATAGTATTTGCAATCCCTATGCTAATCTCAAATTTAAAAAGCCCACAAAGGATACAAAAAATTAAAAATCAAGAAACTAAATCATATCACCAGAGAAAATCACCTTCACTAAAAGACAATAAAAATAGAAACAAGAAAGGGAAGACCACAAAACAACCAGAAAACATGTAGTAAGTTGGCAGAAGTATGTCCTTACTTATCAATAATAACATTGAATGTAAATAAATCAAATTCTCCAATCAAAAGACATAGAGGCTGAATGCACTTAAAACCTATGCCCATTGATCTGTTGCCTGCAGTAAAAACACTTTACATATAAAGAAACATGCAGACTGAAAATAAATGGATGAAAAAAAGATATTCCATTTCAATGCAAACAAGAAAAGAACACGGGTAGCCATACTTACATCACACAAAATAGATTTCAAGACAAAATCTATGATAAAAGTCAAATAAGTCACAGTATAGTAATAAATGGGCTAATTCAACAAGATGGCATAACAACTGTAAATATGTAAGTACTCAACACTAGGGCACCCAGATACAAAGCAAATTATTAGTAGAGCTAAAGAGAGAGTTAGGTCCCAATACAGTAATAGCTGGAGACTTCAACATCCCATTTTCAGCTTCAGAAAAGTCTTCCAGACAGAAAATCAACAAACATCACACTTAGTTTGAGCTATAGACAAAACGAATCTAATTGATATTTACCAAACATATCATCCCAGAGCTGCAGAAAACACATTCTTTTCCTCAGTAACTGAATTATTCTCAAGGATAGATCATATGTTAGGTCACGAAACAAGTCTTAAATCATTCATAAAATCTGAATAAGCATCTTTTCTGATCACAATGGAATAAAATTAGAAAATAATAATTTGAATTTTAAAAACTATGAAATTACAATATGCTTCTGAATGGCCAGTGTGTTAATAAAGCAATTAAAAAGAAAATTGAAAATTTTCTTGAAACAAATGATAATGGAAGCACAACATGCCAAATCCTATGGGATACAACAAAAGCTTTACTAAGAAGAAAGTTTATAGCTATAAATGCCTACATAAAAAAGAGAAAAAAAACTTCAAATAAACAATTCAACAATACATCTTAAAGAATTAGAGAAGCAAGAGCAAACCAAAGCCAAAATTACAAAATTAAAATAATACAAATCAGAGCAGAAATGAATGAAATTGAAATGAAGTAAACAGTACAAAATATAAATAAAACAAAAAATTGCTTTTTTTAAAGAAACAACATAGAGAAAACTTTAGCCACACTATTAAAAAAGAGAGAAGACCCACATAAATACAATCAGAGATAAAAAAGGAGATATGACACATGTTACTACAGAAATTTAAAGGATCATTAGTGGCTACTATGAGCAACTACATTCAAACAAACAGGAAAATCTAGAAGAAACTGACAATTTGCTAAACACATACAACCTTTCAAGAGTGAATTATGAAAACATTCCAAGCCTGAACAGACCAATATCAATGAGGTCAAAGCCTTAATAAAATGTCTGTCAATAAAGTAAAGCCTGGGGCCTGATGGCTTCACTGCTGAATTCTAGCACGCATTTAAAAATCTAACACCAAGAATGATGGTTTCCAGCTGCATCCATGTCCCTACAAAGGACACAAACTCATCCTTTTTTATGGCTGCATAGTATTCCATGGTGTATATGTGCCACATTTTCTTAATCCAGTCTGTCACTGATGGACATTTGGGTTGATTCCAAGTCTTTGCTATTGTGAATAGTGCCGCAATAAACATACGTGTGCATGTGTCTTTATAGCAGCATGATTTATAATCCTTTGGGTATATACCCAGTAATGGGATGGCTGGGTCATATGGTACATCTAGTTCTAGATCCTTGAGGAATCGCCATACTGTTTTCCATAATGGTTGAACTAGTTTACAATCCCACCAACAGTGTAAAAGTGTTCCTATAGGTGGGAACTGAACAATGAGATCACTTGGACTCGGGAAGGGGGACATCACACACCGGGGCCTATCATGGGGAGGGGGGAGGGGGGAGGGATTGCATTGGGAGTTATACCTGATGTAAATGATGAGTTGATGGGTGCTGACGAGTTGATGGGTGCAGCACAGCAACATGGCACAAGTATACATACGTAACAAACCTGCACGTTATGCACATGTACCCTAGAACTTAAAGTATAATAATAATAAAAAATAAATTAAAAAAAAAAAAACCAGTAGACTCAGTAAATTTAAAAAAAAAAAAACTAACACCAATCCTACTCAAACTCTTCTAAAAAAGAGAGGAATAGAGAATACGCCCAAACTCATTCATCAAGGCCAGTATTACCCTGATACCACAATCAGACAAAGACATGTTAAAAGGAGAAAACTACAAGCCAATGTTCCTGATGAATCTAGATGGAAAAGCCCTCAATAAAATATTAGCAAATTGAATTTTAAAATACAATAAAACAATTACTCATCATGACAGAGTGTTATTTTTATTTTTTATTTTTTATTTTTTGAGATAGGGTTTTGCTCTGTCACCCAGGCTGGAGTTCAGTGGTGTAATTTTAGCTCACCGCAACTTCCATCTCCTAGGTTGAAGCAATTCTTGTGCCTCAGCCTCCCAAGTAACTGGGACTACAGGCATGCACCACCACGCCCTGCTAATTTTACTTTTTGTTTTGTTTTGTTTTGTAGAGACAGGGTCTTGCCATATTGCCCAGGCTGGTCTTATAGTCCTGGCCTCAAGTGATCTACTCACCTCAGCCTCCTAAAGTGCCGGGATTACAAGAGTGTGCCACCACACCCTGCCATGACTGAGTGTGATTTATCCTGGGATGCAAACAAGCATGTTTCACTATAAGAAAATTAATAAATGTGATACATTCTATCAACAGAATAAAGGATAAAACCATGTGATCATTTCAGTTCATACTGAAGAAACAATTGATAAAATTCGACATTACTTTATAATAAAAACCTTCAAAACACTGGCTACAGAAGGAACATACCTCAAGATAATAAAAGCCACATATGACAGACCCACAACTAGTATTATACTGAATGGGGAATAACTGAAATTCTCTCTTCTAAGTTGTGGAACACAATAAGGATGTCCATTTTCACCACTGTTATTCAGCACAGTCTTGGAATTCTGCGCTAGATCAATCAATCAAGAGAAGGATATAAAGGACATGCAACTTGGAAAGTAAAAAGTGAAATTATCCTGGTTTGCAGATAATATAATCTTGTATTTGAAAAAAACTAAAAATACCACATAAAAACTGTTAGAACTAATAAACAAATTCAGTAACTTTGCAGGATACAAAATTAACATAAAAACTAGTAATATTTTCAACAGTGTATATGCCAACAGTGAACAATCTGAAAAAGATATTTAAATAATCCAAGGTAAAATCAGCACAAATAAAATTAAATGCCTAGGAATTAATGTAAGAAACGAAGTAAACGACCTCTACAGTGAAAACTATAAACACTGATAAAAGAAATTATAGAGGACACCAAAAAAAAAGAGAAGATAGTCCATGTTCATGGTTTGGAAGAATTAATATTGTTAAAATATCCACACTACCCAAAGCCATCTATAGACTTAATGAAATCCTTATCAAAGTATCAATGACATTCTTCACAGAAATTGAAATAATAATGCTGCAATTTATATGAAACCACCTGAATAGCTAAGGCTATTCTAAAAAAAAAAAAAAAAAAAAACCTAGAAGAATCACAATACCTGACTTCAATACTGCAGATGTATGCTAATCAAAACAGCATGGTAATTCCATAAAAACAGACACATAGAACAATGGAAAAATAAAGAGAACCCAGAAATAAATTTACTCACCAAAGTATATTCATTTTCAACAAATGTGCCTAGAACATACACTGGGAAAAGACAGTCTCTTCAACAAATGGTGCTGGGACACCTGGATAGCCATATGCAAAAGAATTAAACTCAATCCCTATCTCTCACTATACGCAAAAAATCAAATCAAAATAGATAAAAGACTTAAATCTAAGACCTCAGACTATAAAACTGCTAAACAAAACAAAACAAAACAAAACAAACAAAAAACATTAGGGAAAATCTCCAAGACGCTGGTCTGGGCAACACCTCAAGGATTTCTTGAGCAATACTCTAAGAGCACAGGCAACCAAAGCAAAAATGAACAAATGGGATCATATCAACTTTAAAATTGTTTGCACAGCAAAGGAACTAATCGACAAAGTGAAGAGACAACACGTAGAATGGGAGAAAATATTTGCAAACTACCCCTCTGACAAGGGATTAATAACCAGAATATGTATGGAAGTCAAACAACTCTATACAAAAAATAATAATAATCCAGTTGAGGTGGGCACAGTGGCTCACGCCTGTAACCCCAGAACTTTGGGAGGCTGAAGTAGGCGGATCACTTGAGGACAGGAGTTTGAGACCAGCCTGGCCAACATGGTGAATCCCCATCTCTATTAAAAACACAAAAATTATCCTAGTATAGTGGCATGCGCCTTTAATCACAGCTACTTGAGAGGCTGAGGCAGGAGAATCATTTGAACGCAGGAGACAGAGGTTACAGTGAGCCGAGATCGCACCATTGCACTCCAGCTTGGGCGACAGAGCTAGACTCCATTAAAAAAAAAAAAAAAAAAAATCCAATTCAAAATAGGCAAAAGATTTAAATAGACGTCTCAAGAAAGTGACAAAAATGGCAAACAGACATATGAAAAGGTGCTCAATATCATTGGTCATCAGAGAACTGCAAATCAAAACTACAATGAAATATTCTATCACCCAAGTTTAAATGATTTTTATCCAAAATACAGGCAATAGCAAATGCTGACAGAAATATGGAGAAAAGGGAACCTTCACAAACTGTTGGAGGGAATGTAAACTAGTACAACCACTATGGAGAACAGTTTGGATGTTCCTCATAAAACTAAAAATGGAGCTGTCATGTGATCTACCAATCCCATTGCTGGGTTTATACTCCAAAAAAATAGGAAAAGAAAATCAGTATATTGAAGAAATATTTGCACTTACATTTTTGTTTGTTTGTTTGTTTTTTGTTTGTTTGGTTTTTTTTACAGCACTGCTCACAATAGCCAAGATATGGAAGCAACCTAAGTGTCCATCAACGGGTGAATAGATAAAGAAAATGTGATACTTATACACAATGAAGTGCTATTCAGGTATAAAAAGAATGAGATTCAGTCAGTTGCAAGAACCTATATGAAACTGGTGGTCATTATGTTAAGTAAAATAAGCTGGTCACAGAAAGACAACATTGCATTTTCTCACTTACTTGTGAAATCTAAAAACAAAGCAGTTGAACCTACTGAGTTAGAGTATAAAGATGTCTACCAGAGGTTGGGAAAGGTACTGCGGGAGTAGGGGGAAAGTGGGGATGATCAATGGGTACATAAAAATAGTTAGAATGAATGAATAAGACCTAGTATATACCACAATAGGATGACTATAGTCAATAATAATTCAGTTGCCCATTTGAAAATAACTAAATGTGTATAATTGGATTGTTTGTAACGAAAAAACGATGAAAGCTCGAGGGGATGGATACACCATTTCCAATGATGTAACTGTTACACATTGCATGCATGTATCAAAAAAATCTAATATATCCCATAAATATCTACACCTACTATGTGAACACAATAATCAAAATTTAAAAAGAAAAAAGAAATGATACTACAGAGCTATAGTAACCAAAAACAACATAGTAATCATATAAAAGCAGACACATGGATCAATGGAACAGACTACAGAATCCAGAAAAAAAATTATACATCTACAGTGAACTTATTTTCAACAAAGTTGCCAAGAACATACATTGAGAAAAATACAATCTCTTCAATAAGTGGTTCTGGGAAAACTGGATATCTACATGCAGAAGAATGGAACTAGACCTGTATCATTCACCATATGCAAAAATATAATTAATATGGATTAAGAACTTAAATCTCTGCTCCTGTGAGTAGTGCTGTAAACCTAAATGCCCATCCATGACAGACTGGATTTTTTAAAAATGTTGTACATATACACCACGAAATACTACACAGTCATAAAAAAGAACAAGGTTATGATTTTTGCAGCAACATGGAAGAAGCTTTTGGCCATTACTCTAAGAGAAAGAATACAGGAAGAGAAAAGCAAATCTCTTATGTTTTTACTTAAAATTGTGAACTAAACATTGTGCACACATGGACATAAACAAGGGAACAACAGATACAAAAGCCTACTTGAATATGGGAGGAAGAAAGGCAGGTGACTATTGAAAAACTATCTATTGGGGACGATGCTCATTATCAAGGTGATAAAATAGTCTTTACACCAAAGTTCTGTCACATGTCATTTACTTTCATAGGTATCCTTGGATCTAAAGTAAACATTAAAAAATTAAAAAAAAAAAAAAAAAAAGAACAGACTTAAATCTACCATCTCATAATAGGAAACTACTAAGAGAAAACCTTGGGGAAACTCTCTAGGACATTGGACTAGGCAAAGGAATCTTGAGTAATACTGCACAAGTACAGGCAACCAAAGCAAAATGGATAAATTGTATGTAATTAAGTCAAAAAGCTTCTGCACAGCAAAGGAAACAAGAAAGAAAAAAAAAAGAAAATCCACGAAATGGGAGAAATATTTCCAAAGTATCCATCTGACAAGGAATTAATTACCAGAATATGCAGGGAATTTAAACAGCTTTATAGTATATAAATCTCATAATCGGATTCAAAATGGGCAAAATATCTGAATAGACATATCTCAAAAATGGCATTCAAATAGCAAGCAAGTACATGAAAAGATGCTCAACATCAATGATCATCAGAATAATGCACATCAAAACTATAATGAGATATCATCTTACTCCAGTTAAAATGGCTTTTATCCTAAAGAAAGGCAATAACAAATACTGGACAGACTGTGGAGAAAAGGGAACCCTCATACGCTATTGGTGGAAATGTAAATTAACACAACCACTATGGAGAAAAGTTTAGAAGTGCCTCAGCAAACTAAAAATAGAGCTAATGTGTGATCCAACAATCATACTGCTAGGTATATACCCAAAATAAATAAAATTATCATACGAAATCTGTATGCACCTAACACAGGAGAAACCAAATTTATAAAGCAAGTTCTTAGAGGTACACAAAGAAACTTAGACTCCCACACAATAATAGTGGGAGACTTCATCATTCCACTGACAGTATCAGACAGATCATCTAGGCAAAATATTAACAAATATATTCACGACCTGAACTCAATATTGGACCAAATGGACCTGATAGATCTCTACAGAACTCTACACCCCAAAACAACAGAATACACATTCTTATCATCAACACATGGCACATATGCTAAAATCTACCACGTAATTAAACATAAAACAATTCACAACAAATGCAAAAGAACCAAGATCATACCCAACACAGTCTTGGGCCACAGTACAAGGAAAATAAAAGTTCTGACTAAAAAAGTCATTTAAAACTATGCAATTAAATGGAAATTAAACAACATGGTCCTGAATGACTTTTGGGTAAAGAATGAAATTAAGGCAGAAATCAAAAAGTAATTTGAAACCAACAATAATGAAGATACAACATACAGAATCTCTGGAACACAGCTAAATAGTGTTAACAGCAATATTTATAGTACTAAATTCTCACATCAAAAGATTAGAAAGCTCTCAAATTAACAACCTAACATCACAACATAAACAATTAGAGATTCAAGAGCAAATCAACCCCAAATCTACCAGAAGACAAGAAATAACCAAAATCAGAGCTGAACTGAAGGAAATTCAGACATACAAAACATTTGAAAGATCACCAAATCCAGGAGTTGTTTTTTATTCTTTTGAAAAAAATCAATATGATATATAGGACACTAGCTAGACTAATAAAGAAGATAAGAGAGAAGATGCAAATAAACATAATTAGAAATGAGAAAGAAGATGCTACCATTGATCCCATAGAAATAAATATAACCATTAGAAACTACTATGAACACCTCTATGCCCACAAACTAGAAAACCTAGAAGACATGGATAAATTCCCGGATATATGCACTGTACCAAGACTGAACCAGGAAAATCAATAATGAGATCCAATACTGAATCAGTAATAAATAACCTACCAACCAAAAGAAACCAGGACCAGATGGATTCACATCCAAATTCTACCAGATGTACAAAAAAGAGCTGGTAGCATTGCTACTGAAACTATTTCAAAAAATTAAGTAGGGAGGGACTCCTCCTCAACTCATTCTGTGAGGCCAGCATCATCCTGACACCAATACCTAAAATAGACACAACAACAAAAAACTTCAGGCCCGTATCTTTGATGAACAATGATGTAAAAATTCTCAACAAAATACTAGCAAACTGAATCCAGAAGCACATCAAAATAATAATCCATCACATTCAAATAGACATGCCAGGCATGCAAGGTTGGTTCAACATATGCAAATCAATAAACGTAATCTAGCACATACACAGAACTAAAGATAAAAACCCCACGATTATGTCAATAGATGTAGACAAGGCTTTTAATAAAATTCAACATCGCTTGATGTAAAAAATCTCAGTAAACTAGGTATTAAAGGAACATACCTCAAGATAAGAGCCATCTAGGAGCAACCCATAGCAAACATTATACTGACTGGGGAAAGGCTGGAAGCTTTCACCTTGAAAACTGGCATAAGACAAGCATGCCCCCTATCTCCACTCATATTAAACATAGTACTGGAAGTCCTGGCCAGAACAATCAGGCAAAAGAAAAAAATCAATGCCATCCATAAAGGAAGGCAGTCAAAATATGCCTGTTTGCAGACAACATGATTCTATATCTAGAAAACCCCATAGTCTCAGCCCAAATGCTCCTTCAGCTGATAAACAACTTCAATGAAGTTTCAGGATACAAAATTGACATTAAAAATTTAGTAGCATCCCTATACACCAACAACAGCCAAGGCAAGAGCCAAAACAGGAAAGCAACCCCATTCACATTTGCTGCAAAAGAAAAACATACCTAGGAATACAGCTAACCAGGAAGGTGAAAGATCTCCACAATGATACATAAAAAACACCGCTCGATGAAATTAGAGATAGCACAAACAAATGAAGAAATATCCCATGTTCATGAATAAGAAGAATCGATATCATTGAAATTGCCAAGTTGTCCAAAGCAATTTATAGATTCAATGCATTCCTATCAAACTACCAATGATATTGTTTCCAGAAGTAGAAAAGCTATTTACAAATTCACATGGAAGCTTAGATGCTAAAGATTTATTCTGCTTAGGTAAATCTGTATTTTTGTAAAATTTACTTGAAAGGCAGGCTTACACCACAATGAAACATTATTTTTGTAATCAAAACTACATGAGCAATATCTTCAAAAATATGAGACTGATTATATTTTCAAGGCATTGAAATTTATTTTTGTGTATTATTCAAACAAGGAAAGCAAGATAAGGTTTATATGGGTTAAAATAAGCAACATTAAATTCACTTACACCTGCTTGGTTACAATTTGATAACCATCATAAGAATCAAATGGATTCTGAATTCTGCTCCTGTAAAAATTAATTGTCACACATTTTCCTATTTCTCCCACTAAGTACAGCTGAAAACCTGGGAAATTACATACCAACCAAACATAAGAAGATTCTGAAAGGTATACAGAAGAAGATAGCCTGGCCAGAGGGCTCATAATCTGAGACAAAACAGAGGTGAGTTCCTGGGGTTTTGCTTTGCTTTGTATGTACCAGACTAGGTGCCTGAAAACCTGAAAATCAAAAAATGCCAACAGGTTCATAACAAAATAAAAAGCCCCATGAAAAGCCTGCTCTCTCTCTTCACAGGATGAGAAAAAGAGCAGGCTAGCAAGACAAAAAACACTCCCCAAAAATATTTTACTCTGACCAAACACTACAAAATAAAACTGTAGCCCTACATTTATCCTCATTAGTGAATGCTGAGTAAAAAGCCAGGATTTCCACCCTCATTTTATTTTTATAAGATGCTCCTTTCCCTCCTCACGGAGGTGTTGTCAGTGGGACATAGTTAATAGTCAGGACTTTACTACTGCGCAGCAGTAATAACGCCATCCTCCATGATGTCTATTTTCCCAGATAGAGGTCACATGTGGAGCTGGAAATCCAATACAACCAAGCAGTATCTAGTGTTTCCTTCCACTGCAGGGTGTCAATGGAGGCTGAGTATGAAATATGGAATCAATCACCATATGGAAGTAATGAGAAGGTAGCCATCTTCCTCCTGTCAGAGGAGGCTGACCAAAACAGAATATTTAACTAAGTTCCAGCCTTTTAAAACATTATATCCCAAATGTACCATATTTAATCAAATATCACTCATCAAACCAAGACCAGGAAAACCTCAACTTGAATAAGAAGAGAAAATCAACAGATGCCAACAAGGTGATACAGATGTTAAAATTATCTAAAAGTATTTAAAAGAAGCCATTAAACAAACTTTTCAATGAATAATTATAATACTCTTGAAATTAAAGATAGAAAACCATAGTAAGCAAACAGGAGATAGAAAGTCAAGTGGAAATTTTAGAACTCAAATACCTAATGATGAAAAAAAAAAAAACAAAAAAAACAAAGAAAAAAACTCAAAGGATGGGTTCAAAATGGTAAAAAATGGAATAAACAAAGAAATTAAAGAGAGAATAGTAGAAACTACCCAACATCAACAGAGAGAAAATAAACTAAAAAAACAAGAACAGAAACTCTGGGATATGTGGAATTGTAGCAGACAATATGCATGTAACTGGCATCCCAGACAGAGAGGTTAAAGTGTGTAGAACTCTGAAAGTATTTGAGAAAATAATGGCTGAAAGATTGCCAAATTTGGTGAAAGGCACACATCTCAAATGCAAGAAGCTGTGAAAACTTTAAAAAGAATGAACTTAAATATATTCATATCAAGAAGTATCATATTCTAGCTTCTGAAAACTAAGGACAAAAAATAAATAAATAAATCTTGAGGACTCTGAGAGAAATGACACCTTACCTATAAAGAAACCCTAACTGAAATTACACAGGATTTCACATTAGAAGCTATGAGGGCCACACTATTTTTCAAGTGCTAAAATTAAAAAAAAAAACAAAAAACAAAAAACTGAAACCTTAAATTCTATACCCAGTGAAAATGCCTATCAGAAATAAAGAAAAAAATGAAAATGCTCAAATGATGAAAATCTAAAAGAAATTTTTACCAGTAGTAAAAATATTGGTGAATACAAAGATTTCTTTTCTCCTCTTGAAGTTTCTTTTTTTATTATTTTTATACATTAAGTTCTAGGATACATGTGCACAATGTGCAGGTTTGTTACATAGGTATACATGTGGCATGTTGGTTTGCTGCACCCATCGACCTGTCATTTACATTAGGCATTAGTCCTAATGCTATCCCTCCCCCAGCCTCCAATCCCCCGACAGGCCCTGGTGTGTGATGTTCCCTGCTCTTAAGTTTCTAAATTATATTTGATGGATTAAGTAAAATAATAATATTGCACACTGTGATATAGTTATTTATATGTATAAAAAAATTTACAAATATTATAAATGGGGGAGGACAGAGAGATGTTAAGAAAAGTATGATTTTTTACATTACACTCAAATCGGTACATTATCACTGAAAATGGTTTGTCAATTTCTTAAAAAATGAAATGTGGACTTATCGTGATGCATCACAATCACTCTCCTGGGCATTTATCCCAGAAAAAAATGTAAAAAAACTTATGTACACACAAAATCTTGAATGTAAATGTTCACATCAGCTTTATTAGCAATAGCCCAAACCGAAAACAAATAAAACATTGTACCATAGGTAAACAGTAAAACTGTAGTACATCCATACCATGAGATACTACTCAGCAATAAAAAAGTATGCATTACTGATAACACACAACAACTCTATGTATCTCAAATATATTACCCTTAGTGTAAAAAACCCAATCTCAAAATGTCACAAACTGTGTAATCCCATTTACATATTATTTTTTAAATGGCAAAATTATAGATATTAAAAACATATTAGTGGTCCTATTTCTCCACATCCTCTCCAGCACCTGTTGTTTCCTGACTTTTTAATGATCGCCATTCTAACTGGTGTGAGATGGTATCTCATTGTGGTTTTGATTTGCATTTCTCTGATGGCCAGTGATGATGAGCATTTTTTCATATGTCTGTTGGCTGTATGAATGTCTTCTTTTGAGAAATGTCTGTTCATATCCTTTGCCTACTTTTTGATGGGGTTGTTTGTTTTTTTCTTGTAAATTTGTTTGAGTTCTTTGTAGGTTCTGGATATTAACCCTTTGTCAGATGAGTAGATTGCAAAAATTTTCTCCCATTCTGTAGG
>NC_037689.1:114339387-114373826 GCF_003255815.1 Theropithecus gelada | reverse complement strand
TGACCCAGCCATCCCATTACTGGGGATATACCCAAAGGATTATAAATTATGCTGCTATAAAGACACATGCACACGTATGTTTATTGCAGCACTATTCACAATAGCAAAGACTTGGAATCAACCCAAATGTCCATCAGTGACAGATTGGATTAAGAAAATGTGGCACATATACACCATGGAATACTATGCAGCCATAAAAAAGGATGAGTTTGCGTCCTTTGTAGGGACATGGATGCAGCTGGAAACCATCATTCTTAGCAAACTATCACAAGAACAGAAAACCAAACACCGCATGTTCTCACTCATAGGTGGGAACTGAACAATGAGATCACTTGGACTCAGGAAGGGGAACATCACACACCGGGGCCTATCATGGGGAGGGGGGAGGGGGGAGGGATTGCATTGGGAGTTATACCTGATGTAAATGACGAGTTGATGGGTGCAGTAGACCAACATGGCACAAGTATACATATGTAACAAACCTGCACGTTATGCACATGTACCCTACAACTTAAAGTATAATAATAATAATAAATAAATTTTAAAAAAAAAAACATATTAGTGGTCATCAGGAGTTAATAGTAATGAGCAGGGGCTTGGGGGTTGGGTCAAGGAGTGTACAAGTATAAAGAAGTAGTATAAAAGATACTGATGATGCTTACATGTGATAAAATGACATGCAACCAATATCAATTTATAATTTTGGTATTATAGTATGATTACCTAAGATGTGACCATCGTGGGAACTGGATGGAGGCTGCATAGAATATCTATGTACTGTTTTTCTAACTTCCTGTGAATCTATAACTACTTCAAAATAAAAAGTTAAGAAAAAAACCCAAAAATTTCAAAATGATAAAAATGAATTCTAAACATTGTAGAAAAGTTTCTCTGAATTATTTTGCTTAATAAAACTTTTGTTTTAACTGGATACACAGAGTATTTAAACTTCATAACAATTTCAAATAGAAAAACTTAGGTTTGAAAAGTATTAAGTCATGGTTTAGTCAATTGAATTTACTTTAAGCAATGTTTTGTTGGAGTGGCCACTGCCATCCATGTGAATATGCACACAGAGGCCTTACAGGGTCCAGGGCCTGCCAGTGCCCCACCCCTATGCTTACACCAATCCCAGCATAAACACACACACACACACACAGATGTCAGTTGGGCTCATCACCCCCTTGTGCCATATTGTCACCGCTGTTGCTGTGAATGGCCACAAAGAGGCCAGCACCCCTGCATCCACCAGCACCTTGCTGCAGCCAATGAGTGCGTACCTCACCACACTATCACTGTGAATGGCATGTACAAACAAGAACAGATTCCACTGCTACTGCCCTATGAAGTACTTTAGTTGCCACTACCAGTCAGAATGTTGTGGCCAGCAGTCTGGGAACACCTTGAGCCCTCCAGCATGGCAGGTTCTTAACCTTGAGGACCCAGAAAGCAAAGCTGGGGGGCCCGATACTAGCCACCTACGGTTAGAACATGCAGTCCAGGAGTCCTAATCTAAGCCTTGACCCCCTAAAATATTCCAAAAATGAAGCCAATTGACTGAATCCACCTTATACCACAGTCAATCCCCTGAAAAAGAAAAAGGGGGTCGCTATTGTAATTTCAGACAAAACAGACTTTAAACTAGCCAAGATCAAAAAAGAGAAAGAATGACATTACATAATGCTGAAGGACTCAATTCAACATGAACTAACTATTCTAAATATATATGCACCCAACAAAGAAGCACTCAGATGTATAAATCAAATTCTTAGAAACCTATGATGCAATTTATGTAACCACACAATAAGAGTGGGAGACTTTAATACTCTAATGACAGTATTAGACAGATCATCAGGGCAGAAAACTAACAAAGATATTTGGGCCTTTAACTCTACACTTGATGAAAGGTACCTAAGAGACATCTGCAGAACTCTATCCCAAAACAAAAGAATATGCATTCTTCTCATCTGCACATAGCACATACTCTAAAATCAACCACAAAATTGTGCATAAAACAATTCTTAGCAAATTAAAAGAAAATCATACCAACCACACACTTAGCACACAATGTGATAAAACCAAAAATCAATGCACAATCCATACTCAATCCAAAATCAACACACAAAACCATACAATTAAATTAAAATTAAACAACCTGATGCTAAATGACTTCTGGTTAAATACTGAAATTAAGGAATAAATGAATAAATTCTTTGAAAATAATGAGAAAAAAGATACAACATACCAGTATATCTGGGGAATAGCCAAAGCAATTTTAGGAGGAAAGTTTATTACACTAAACGCCCACCTCAAAAAGTCAGAAAGATCTCAAATGAACAACTTAACATCATACGTATAGAAACTAGAGACAATGGCAAACTAACCCCAAAGTTAGCAGAAGACAGTAAATAACCAAAATTAAAGCTGAACTGAAGAAAATTGAGTCACAAAAAATCATACAAAAGATCAATGAATCCAGGAGCTGGTTCTTTGGAAAAATTAATAACATGGACTGCTCGCTAAAGTAATAAAGAAAAAAATGGGAAGATCCAAATAAACACAATCAGAAATGATAAAGGAAACATTACAGCTAACCTCACAGAATTACAAAAAACTCTTAGAGGCTACTATGAACACCTCTATGAACAGAAGCTAAAAATACTGCCCAAGCTAGAAGAAATGGATACATTCCAGGAAACATATAACCTCCCCAAATTGAAACAGGAAGAGAATGAATCCCTGAACAGACCAATAATGAGTTCAGAAGCTGAATCAATAATAAAAAGCCTACAAACCAGAAAATGCCCAGGTTAAGATGGATTCACAACCAAATTGTACCAAATATATAAGAAAGAGCTGGTACCATCCCTATTGAAAGCATTTCAAAAAAATTTACAAGGAGAGGACTCCTCCTTAACTCATTATATAAGGTCAGCATCATCTTACTATTAAAACCTAGCAAAGACAAAACAAAACAAAACAAAAACTTCAAGTCAATATCTTTGATGAACATAGATGCAAAAATATTCAACAAAATACCAGCAAACTGAATCCAGCAGCACATAAAAAACTAATACACTATGGTCAAGTAGGCTTTTTTACTTGGGATGCAAGGTTGGCTCAACATACACAGATCAATAAATGTCATTCATCATAAAAAAGAACTAAAAACAAAAATCTTATGATCACCTCAATAGATACAGAAAATACTTTTGATAAAATTGAACATTGTTTTATGTTAAAAACTCTCAACAGTGTAGGCATTAATGTAACACACTTGAAAATAATAAGAGCCATCTATGAAAAACCCACCACCAACATCATATGGAATGGGCAAAAACTGGAAGCATTCTCCTTGAAAACTGAAACAAGACTGAGTAGTCATTCAGGAGCAGGTTGTTCAGTTTCCATGTAGTTGAGCGGTTTTGACTGAGTTTCTTAATCCTGAGTTCTAGTTTGATTGCACTGTGGTCTGAGAGACAGTGTTAAAATTTCTGTTCTTTTGCATTTGCTGAGGAGTGCTTTACTTCCAACTATGTGGTCAATTTTGGAATAAGTGCAATGTGGTTCTGAGAAGAATGTATGTTCTGTTGATTTGGGGTGGAGAGTTCTGTAGATGTCTATTAGGTCCGCTTGGTGCAGAACCGAGTTCAATTCCTGGATATCCTTGTTAACTTTCTGTCTCATTGATCTGTCTAATAGTGACAGTGGGTTGTTAAACTCTCCCATTATTATTGTGTGGGAGTCTAAGTCTCTTTGTTAGTCTCTAAAGACTTGCTTTATGAATCTGGGTGCTCCTGTATTGGGTGCATATATATTTAGAATAGTTAGCTCTTTTTGTTGAATTGTTCCCTTTACCATTATGTAATGGCCTTCTTTGTCTCTTTTGATCTTTGTTGGTTTAAAGTCTGTTTTATCAGAGACTAGGATTGTAACCCCTACCATTTTTTGTTTTCCATTTGCTTGGTAGATCTTCCTCCGTCCCTTTATTTTGAGCCTATGTATGTCTCTGCATGTGAGATGGGTCTCATGAATACAGCACACTGATGGGTCTTGACTCTTTATCCAACTTGCCAGTCTGTGTCTTTTAATTGGAGGATTTAGCCCATTTACATTTAAGGTTAATATTGTTATGTGTGAATTAGATCCTGTCATTATGATATTAGCTGGTTATTTTGCTCATTAGTTGATGCGGTTTCTTCCTAGCATCGATGGTCTTTATAATTTGGAATATTTTTTTGCAGTGGCTTGTACCAGTTGTTCCTTTCCATGTTTAGTGCTTCCTTCAGGAGTTCTTGTAAGGCAGGCCTGGTGGTGACAAAATCTCTCATCATTTGTTTGTCTGTAAAGGATTTTATTTCTCCTTCACTTATGAAGTTTAGTTTGGCTGGATACGAAATTCTGGGTTGAAAATTCTTTTCTTAAAGTATGTTGAATATTGGCCCCCACTCTTTTCTGGCTTGTAGAGTTTCTGCTGAGAGATCCACTGTTGGCCTGATGGGCTTCTCTTTTTGGGTAACCTGACCTTTCTCTCTGGTTGCCCTTAACATTTTTTCCTTCATTTCAGCTTAGGTGAATCTGACGATTATGTGTCTTGGAGTTGCTCTTCTTAAGAATGCCCTCTCTCACCACTCCTATTCAACATAGGACTGGAAGTCCTAGCTAGAGTAATCAGGCAAGTGAAAGAAATAAAAGGCATTGAAATAGAAAGAGAGGAAGTTAAACTATCCTTGTTTATGGAAGATATGATTCTATGCCTAGAAAACCCCATAGTCTCTGTCCAAAAGTTACTTGAACTGATATACAACCTTTGCAATGTTTCAGCATACAAAATACATACATAAAAATTAGTACTGGCTGGGCATGGTGGCTCATGCCTGTAATCCCAGCAATTTGGGAGGCCAAGGCAAGCAGATTACCTGAGGTCAGGAGTTCGAGACCAGTCTGGCCAGCATGGTGAAACCCCGTCTCTACTAAAAATAGAAAAAAATTAGCTCGACATGGTAGCATGTGCCTGTAATTCCAGCTACTCAGGAGGCTGAGGCAGGGGAATGGCTTGAACCAGGGAGGTGGAGGTTGCAGTGAGCCAAGATCATGCCACTGCACTCCAGCCTGGGTGACAGAGTGAGACTCCATCTCAGAAAAAAAAAAAAAGTACCATTCGTATACACCAACAACACAGAAACTAGAAGCCAAATCAAGAATGCAATCCCATTCACAATATTCACAAAGTAACAAAATATCTAGGAATACAGTTAACCAGGGAGGTGAAAGACCTCTACAAGAGTAAAAAACACTGCTCAAAGGAATCAGAGACAACATAAAGAAATGGAAAAACATTCTATGTCCATGGATAAGAAGAATCAATATTGTTAAAATAGCCATACTGCCCAAAGCAATTTACAGATTCAATGCTATTCCCATCAAACCACTGATGACATTCTTCACAGAATTAGAACAATGATTTTAAAATTCATGTGGAACCAAAGAACCCAAACAGCCAAGACAATCTTATGCAAAAAGAAGAAAGTTTGATACATTACACTATCTGATTTTAAACTATAATACAAGGCTACAGTAACAAAAACAGCATGGTCCTGGCACAAAAACAGACACACAAACCAGGGGAACAGAATAGAGACCTAAATATAATGCTGCACACCTATAACCCTCTGATAGTCAGCAGAGCTGACAAAAAGAAACAATAGGGAAATAACTTTTTATTCAATAAATGGTGCTGGGATAACTGGCTAGTCACATGCAGAAATTTGAAACTGGATGCCCTTTTTACACAACATACAAAAATTAACTCAAAATGAATCAAAGTCTTAAATGTAAAACCTAAAACTATAAAAATCCTGGACAATAACCCATGAAATACCATTCTGAGCATAGGACCTGGGAAAGACTTCGTGTCAAAAATGCCAAAAGCAATTATGACAAAAACAAAAATTGACCAATGGAATATAATTAAAATAAAGAGCTTCTGCACAACAAAATAAACTATCAACAGAGTAAACAGACAACTTACAGAATGAGAGAAAATATTTGTAAATTATGCATGTGACAAAGGTCTATTATCCATAATCTATATAAAATTTTAACAAATTTACAAGCAAAAGACAAACAACCCCATTAACAAGTGGGCAAAGGAAATGGACACTTTTCAAAAGAAGACATACATGCAGCCAATAAGCATATAAAAAATGACCAGCATCACTGATTATTAGAGAAATGCAAATCAAAACTACAATGAGATAATATTTCATACAGGTCAGAATGGCAATTATTAAAAACTCAAAAAATAACAGATGCTGGCAAGGTTGTTGAGAAAAAGGAATACTTATGCACTGCTTGTGGGAATGTAAATTAGTTCAGCCATTATGGAAAGCAGTTTGGCGATTTCTCAAAAATCTTAAAAGAGAATTACCATTTGACCCAGCTATCTCATTATTGTGTATATACCCAAATGAATATAAATCATTCTACTATAAAGACACATTCACATGTATGTTTATCACAGTACTATTCACAACAATAAATAATAGTGGTCATAGAATAATAAATTGCATTAGTATTGATACCCAGGAACCAAAGACGCTCATTAGATCATACCTATTAATCTGTTGATATCTACAACATTTTGTCTTAATATTTTAAAAACATACTAAAAATCATGAAGTATACAGTTCGAGGAATTATTTTTTCTGTCTAAAAGCAAAGAAACATGATAGAAGACTAACTCTTCAGAAAAAAATTTACTGTTTTTTTTTTTTCTAAGTTGGGGGAAATAGCAGTTATATAAAGGCAGATTTCAGCTCAACCTAAGAAAAAATGTTCAAATGGATAGACTTTTTATGTAATCTTGGCATAGTCCACCTCAGTAAGTAGTGAAGTCCCTCTTTTTGTGGGATGTTTCAAGCAGAGACTCAAACCCAGGTTTCTTGTCAGTGATACTGTGATAATCAAATATTTAATTTTATCACATGTTTTATGATCTCCTTTTCCCTATCATACTTCACAATAAAATAATTAACTTTTTAATACTTATTATCTGCCATGCACCTAAGAGCTTTTCATGCTTTCGTTTACCAAATATTTGTGGAATGACTGAAATGTGCCAGAAACAAGTTTAGATGAAAAAGGTATAGCAGTGAAAAGAAGAAATAATTTCTCTTGTAAAGCTTATATTATACTGGGAAAGAGAGGTGATAAGAAATATGTATCAGGGAGTAATAAGTACTATGATTAAAAATGTGGCACATTGAGGGAATAGAGAATGATGAGGAGGCATGTTATTTTAGACTGGCGAAGGAAGGTTTCTCTAATTAAGTGACATTTGAGCAAAGACTACAATAAAGTGAGGGAAAGAGCCACGTGGATTTTTTTTTTTTTTTTTGATGGAGTCTCACTCTGTCTCCCAGACTGGAGTGCAGTGGTGTGATCTCTGCTCACCCCAACCTCTGTCTCCAGGGTTCAAGTCATTCTCCTTCCTAAGCCTCCTGAGTAGCTGGGATTACAGATTTGTGCCACCACGTCCGGCTAATTTTTGTATTTTGAGTAGAGACGGGGTTTCACCATGTTGGCCGGGTTGGTCTTGAACTCCGGACCTCGTGATCCACCCACCTAGGCCTCCCAAACTGCTGAGATTACAGGCATGAGCCACCGCACCCGGCTACCATGTGGATTTTTGAAGAAAATTTTTCGAGGAGGAATGCATTAGGCAGAAGTAACGAAGGACTCAAAGGTCCCGAGACCAGAGCTTGCTTCTTGTGTTCAAGACACCAAAAGGTGTTTTTGATTTCTGTCCAATCTACTACCTCATTTTGCACACTTTCTCCCATTCTTATAATACTTCAGCCATATTTACTTTTATTCAATGTGCTAGCACATCTTCTTTCTTGGCTATTTCATATGCTACATTCTTTGCCTGGGAAGCATTTCTTACATCTCCTTCTGTCTAGCGATCACTTACTCAGCCTTTAGGCTTTTGATTATGGTTTTCTGTGGGAGGTTGCCTCTGATTCCCCAGGACTGGGTTAAATACTTCTCCTCTTATACCCTATAGCAAGAGTTGTCATATAAGTTAATATCCAAACTAGAACATTTTTGAGGCTGAAAAAGAGTGATATCAGTCATTCTATTGGGCCAACAACTGTAAACTATAGAGTTTATACAGTATTTGTATATATATTTTATCCTATACATACATGACACAGTAAGAGATTAACAACAAATAACCAATTACAAACTAATAATAAAATAGAACTATAACAATACATTGTAATAAAAGCTATGTGAATATGGACTCATTCTCTCTCTCTGTCTCATGTATGTGTGTTTGTATGTGTGTGTGTGTGTGTGTGTGTGTGTCTGTGTGTCACTGTCTCTCTGTCTCTCAATATCTGATTGTATTGTACTCACGCATTTTCTTTCTTTTCTTTTTGTTTTTTTTCCTTTTTTGAGTTGTGTCTCGCTCTGTCACCCAGGCTGGAGTGCAGTGGCACCATCTCGACTCACGGCAACCTCCACCTCCCGAGTTCAAGCTATTCTCCTGCCTCAGTAACTGGGACTACAGTTGTGCACCACCATGCTTGACTAATTTTTTGCATATATTTTTTAATAAAGACAAGGTTTCACCCTGATGGTCAGGAGTACTCACCCATTTTCTGAATGCAGCTGACAATGGGTAACTGAAACCTAGGAAAGTGAAACCACAGATAAAGGGGTACCACTGTATATGGTGGTTGAATATTGGAGGCATGTGGTGAAGATTGTGGAGTTGAACTAGAAGAAAGGAGAAAGAGGTCAATGTCACTTGGGCATTATTCTCTTTGCAAGATTATGCTAACAACTATGTCATTGCAAACCTCAGTCTGAGAAAACTTTTTGAAAAGAAAGCCACCATGGAAATTTAACGTATCAAAATCACTTATACTTAAAGAAGCAATTTTACATCTAATGCTGGAAACTACAGCTTATGATTTCTAGCCATCAAGTGAAATAAAGTGTGAATTTGCTCATTACTGACTTGATATCATTTTCTGAAATGTATCTGAGGTTTTTAGAGATGTTAGTAGTTGAGTTCTGCCTTGTCTTTTTTTCTCTTGGAGTCTTTATATGCTCCGTTTCCATGCATCAGATGTCTCCAAATCACTTTAGTCATAGTGTTCTCCCCTTTACTTTGATTCTGTTTGATATTTCCCACCATCTGGTTTCAGGCTTTTAAATGGGTATCTGGAGGCTAATATTTCAACATTCTAGTAAGAAATGGTAATTAAAAATATGTTTCCTTTATTACTCTGTGGTGACTGAAAGAAAACAGGCAAACAGTACTACATTGTCTCTCATTTTAATGTAGCTGTATATCAATCAGAATCTCAACAACTTGTGGGTTTCTTTTTGTATTCTAGGTCAATGCAGAAATTCTATTTCCCAATGAATAAAATGTACAGCCTCCTGCAAGTCATGGAAGCCAGGATGAATTGGTCATCTCCAGTGCTAAGTCTTTCATTGGGTCTATGGTTCTCAAGAGAAGTTATTCCTCTTTGGGATACAAGGCAGAAAGGAATGTAACGATAATTTGTTATCACTGTTAACATATATATTATAAAATCAATTATGTACTATCTATCTGAATATATATACCTATGTATAGTTATTGACATAATGTATATACTCTCTTGACAATAACCACTTCAACAATAATTACCACTCAAGTTAGTTAAAATGTGAAAACACATGTATTACATTATGTGGAAATGGAAAATATATCATTCTCAGCTCTGATATATAAGCAAAATTTAATTATTTTAAAACTTCAGTTTAAAAAATGTTGTCAACTATTTTCTAGACAATTACCAAATGAGCTTATATTTGTACTATAAACAAGAAGTGGATCTCACAGTAATAGAGTAAGGACAAGACTGTCTCTTTGGTAGACCTCTGTTTCAGAACCCTTTTTCACTTGGTTGACTAATAGAAGAAATCCCATAATAGAAGATTTTTGCTTTACTTATAAGATTTGATCCATTTTAAAAATGTAATTCCAGTTGGGTGGAGAAAACTATTGAGTCTTAGCAGCCTGTGATTCTTAAGTTTAAATGAGCTTATCATATGAGAACTAAAATTTTAGAACTAGGAAAAAAAAATATGAGAAAGTTTTTGAGAGCACCAAGTGTCTAAGGAAAGTGAGGACATTGTACCACTGGTGAGGAAAAAAAAGACATGGAAAGGTGTGGACAAAAGAACTAATCTCCTATTTGGTGAATATAACAGTTGTGCTGGTAAAAAGTATCCATTCAGTCATTTATTCAACAATTATTCACTAGGCATTGGATATATGCCTAGTGAGTAGAAGCAAATATGCTCTTACAGAGCTAGAATCTAGACTCTAGGCAAAACTCCAGGCAGTAATAACAAAACAAATAAAAACTACAAACTAAGATGGATTCTAGGAAGAAGTAAGTAGTATTAGAAACAAATTTGACCTGAGTTCTGCTGGGAGACTTGAAGGACCATGGGATTAAATGTTCAATAAAACAAAAGATAGCATATACAAAGTCCTTGTGTTGTGAGGGAATATGGCAGGCAGAAAGCCCTGATAAAGCCCTGTGTAGCTGAATTACAGAAAGATAGAGAAGTGTAATAATTAAAAAAAAAAAATTAAAAAAAAAAAACACTTGAAAAATAGGTGAAGCCCAAAGCATAGAGAGATTTGTTTTGTTGAAATGTTAGGGAGTTTTAATCTTAACCTAAGAGCAATAAGAAAACATTGAAATATATTAAATTGAAAGAGGAGCCACTGATAAGGTTAGCATTACAACTTTTGGCAGCAATTGGAAATTGCTAGAAAGGCGGAGATAGTGAAGATGGTAGGAAAAATTTAGAAAGTTGTGAAATTCAGTCAAGCGATGATGTTGGTTTGTATTAGGGTGGTGGCAGTGGAGGTAAAGAGAACTGAATAGTTGTGAATGATTTGGGAAGTAAAGTCTGTGAGACTTAGTTCTGGATTAGCTATGGGGTGTGAGTGGGATAGTGTCAAAAATGCAGTTTAATTTCTTCCTTCTACAACTTGATGCTTGGACATGTCATTCTTTGAAACAGAGGATCTTTATAGAGGACTATATTTGCTGAGGGGGGAAGATTTGTGTGTGTGTGTGAGAGAGAGAGAGACAGAGAGAGAGAGAGAGAGGAGTGGGGTATGTGTTCAGCATTGATCTGAAGTACCTTTAAAATAGTTAAAGAATGATGTAGAACAAGTAGTTGAATATCCTGCTTTGGATTCCAAATGTCTCAGATGAACGTATCTCTATTTTACTCACTTGGGTATGTACTAATTGAAGCCACAAGAAAGATTATAGATTGAGAAGCCAGTAAAGTTTAAAAACAAACCTTGATTAAGTATAACATACAAAGGCTGGGAAGAGGAAGATGAGCCTGCAAAGAAACATAGAAGGAAAATAACAGATAAGTACTGTCTTGTGGAAGCTGAGAGAAAAATGTGTTTCAAAAATGGTTGCACAGTTCAACAGCAAATATCGATAAGAAGTCAAATAAACTGTGAGCTGTAAAGTCTATGTAGACATATTGGTGACATAACCAGATTTATTTTAAGGAGGGATGGGGCAAAAAGCTAAACTGAAGTGGATGAGTGGGGAAATAGAGAAATTGAGAACGTGAGCATAAATAATGTGGAGGGATTCACTTTAGATGGCATAAAAGACAGTTCCTTTGTCTCCTAGTTGGAGAGAAGGACAATAGCTGTTTTAACATTTAAATAAATGTGTAGGATTTCTGTTGTGAAAAATAAAACTTTCTTCTGTGAGTTACCTCGTACCCTCTATTATAAAATTTCTGACCCCTTCCTTCATTTTCTGCATGGGCAAAGAGGTTTGCAGATAATAAAGAAGTTTCAATACAGTCACTTGAGTAGTGAACCATAGTAAGGATACAGAGTAGTCTTGAAGTCTTACATAAAGCTAGTAAGTATTAACTTACATTGGAAATAATTGGCTGGATATTATTGAAATGCTGGGCAATTTTAATACTACTAATAAGCTACTCTTTATGCTATATATAAAATCTATGCTGGATAAACAGCCAAGTTACAAAAGGAAGTACTGAGTGAATGAGAAAAAAGTATAAAAAGAAATATACCAGAAGTCTCCATGATCCTGAGATATGATCTCAAGGGAAACAGTCAAACAGGCAAGCTGGAAGGATAGCAGATTGAAATCAGAAAAGACAAGACTTGGGTTAATAATACTTGTGTTAGAGCAGCTGTGAATAATGGTGAGGTTCAAGTAATCATTGTGAAAATAACTGACTCACATGGTGTTGAGGAAAAAAATATATCAGTATTAGTTGAAGAAATGAGAGGTCTTGGTATTATTACATAGATGATTCCTGTAGGTATGAGAGTCATCCAGGATGAAGGCAAAACATTTAAGGTGAAACAACAAGAACAGCAACAAACTGTGTTGTCAGAAAATTAAAAGCATCACTTTAGAATATTGTAGGGGAAGTGATCTCAGAGGAGAGCTAGGATTCAGTTAAGATAAGAAGATGGTGGAACATTTTTGTTTTGCAGTGCTCAGCTGTATTCTGAGTAGTATATAGGGTGGTTGGCTAAATATGGAACAAGAAATATTTACGGAGAGTTTATTAAAAGGATTTTGGAAAGGGGGGTGGTTGCTTCAGTCATAGGCAGGGAAATACAGAGCATTGAAGAGAGTAGAAAGCCTAGGAATCTTGGCATTTGGGGTGATTAGTTGTGAGGATAAAGATGAGGTTTGGTGTTTGGCCTGCATAATTTTGGTATTACAAGCTTTTTTCATGCGACGGGTATCAGAGAAATATTGTATGTTTTACTCTCAAGTATTGTTTCACTTTATTTTTGATTTGTAAGGAAACAAAGAGAATATTTAAAATGCATTAGTAGATGCTATGATATGAATGTTTCTCACCCTTCCAAAAATTTATTTGTTGAAATCCTACCCCCCAGGGTGATGGTATTAGGAGTTAGTGGTCTTTGAATGTGATTATATCATGGGGGCAGAGCCCACATGAATGAGATTAGTGCCCTTATTAGGAGAGAATGAGAAAAACTCCTCACCCCTTCCACCATGTGAGGACAAAGCAAAAAGATGTCATCTATGATCCCGAAGGCAGTCTCTCACAAAACACAAAATCTGTCTTGACCTTGGACTTCTCAGCCTCCAGAACTCTGAAAATCAAATTTCTGTTTTTTACAAGTTACACAGTTTATGGCACTTAGTTATAACAGCTTAAATAGACTAAGACAGCAGAGATCTCGTTAGTAAGAGATAACAGTCTCTGGGTCTTCAGCCCTTCCAGACTTGATTCCTAATTTGGAAGTCATGCGTAATCACATATCCCTAGGATAGGAAAAGCCACTTTTTCTCAATATTGAGGAATTTTTGTTTGGATTAGTTCCCCTAGCATATAACAGTGTACCTTGCTCCCTAATACTAAATCTTGATGAAATCCATCTCTACTCTGGAATCAAGGACCATTTTATGAAAGCAAGAAAATCTGAAGAATTTTAGTCCAATAATTTAGTATATCAGGAACATTCACCTTACTATTGGTCCTACTCTCAAATCACACCCAAATTCTAATAACTGAGCCTGATGAACTGCTCCCCTGACTTCTTTCCTGTTACTCTAAATTCCACCGCTATTTCCAAGAATTTCAAAGTTTAGAGTCCTGTCTCTGAAATGGGGATGCTGTGGCTGATTTCAACCCTCACCTGCACCACCTTTCTTTTGTTTGAGTTTAACTTGGTTTATCTTCCCTATTCATTGGTTTATACTTTTCATATCGCATCTTACTCTGGTCTGACTAGGCTTGCTGCTATAGAAATTTATTTATCAATAATGATTAAATAGAGGAATAGAAAAAAAGATAGTTTGGGATGATGCTCCCTATCTTTTTTATTTAATAAGATGTTTGAGTAGCTGCTAATGGCCAGAAGCTCCCTGGGCTTAGGGGTGCAATACCTCAACAAACCTGTAAACCATCAGCAGCACACCAGTGTGCTCTGCTAGTTGGGAAGGTCTGAGTGCAAGAAAAGCCTGATCTTCTTGTTCAAGTTTATATCTAGAATACCTTGTTGGTTGAAAAGACATGAGGCAGATATTTTAATTTTATTTGATAAATTTGTAAAATATGACAATATGCTTGCTGTTACTTTTTGCTATTTCTACTTTATCTCATTCATGCTGTTGTACGTACATCTTTCTATATTCACTACCTTGAGGGTACAGTTATAATGATAGAAATTCAAAGAGAAAGGAAAGATTCAATTCTCAGCTTTTGAATCTCAACATAGATTTCAAAATGGGATTTGAAGTTCATAAGAGAGATGGAAACTTATATGAATCTCAAAATGACTGGCTTTTGATCTTTCTTCCCTTCCCTTCCCTTCTTCCCTTCCCTTCTTCCCTTCCCTTCCCTTCCCTTCCCTTCCCTTCCCTTCCCTTCCCTTTCCTTTCCCTCTTATTGCCAAGCCTGGAGTGCAATGGTGCGATCTTGGCTCACTGCAACCTCTGCCTCCTGGGTTCCAGTGATTCTCCTGCTTCAGCCTCCTGAGTAGCTGGGATTACAGGTGCCTGCCACCATGCCCGGCTAATTTTTGTATTTTTAGTAGAGACGAGGTTTCACCATGTTGGTCAGGCTGGTCTCAAACTCCTGACCTCAGGTGATCTACCCACCTTGGCCTCCCAAACTGCTAGAATTACAGGCATGAGCCACCATGCCTGGCCAGCTTTTAATTTTTAAAAGAGAAATGTCTGAAGAAATTAGGCTAATAGAATGTATATCTAGAGGAAAGGTAAGGGAAACCACAAATATAATGGATTTACCCTGAAACAAATGAGAAAATCTTAAGTTACCTGATTTTATTTACCCTGAATTAACAAGATTAAATATAAAGCCATAGAGCAAATCAAAGGCACAAGTTGAAAAATAATATCAGTTACAGAAATTTGGTCTTTGTGCACATCTAAGTTGCATTCTAAGACTTATTTTAAATTGCTACATGCTCAAATCCTTTCCTATGTGTAATTTGAAGAAAATAACTCCTCAGTTAACACTGATAGGACCAGTCATAATACCACATCCTCTAACTGAAAATACATTGAACTCATACAATTTTAAGTGAACTAACTCAGAAAGCCAACACAGTTCTAGTCTTAACAGGTGCCTTATATCCTTTTATAGGTTTACAGTTTTTAATTGACCAATAGTTAAGGCATTTCTCAACAACCACTAACAAAAGAAATTCAGGCTTGCTGAACTTGGGCTGTCTAGGTAACAGGAAATATATATTTTTTTATGAATCAAGTTTGACATTTTAACCCTTTATAGATGTGCTGCTTTTTCCGATTATCTGAACATAGTTGAACGTGTAAGGTTTTGAGGAATTCTAATTCCCTGCTTTCTTGAATTTACTTTCTCATCAAGTAATAATTACCTACACAGTTTGACCATGTACCATCTGTGTAACTTCAGACAACTCACTGAGTTTCCCTGAGCCCCATTTTTTTTTTTTTGCATATGAAATGGCCATAGTAGAACAAATTGAACAAGAAAATTAGAAGGTATTAGATTAATGTCAGAAAATGAGATCCTTTATATAGTAATTATGGAACAGTATTGGATAAGGATCTTTAAAACAGTAAGAAAAAAATTTAGAGAATTGTAAAGCTAATTTCATAGATGCTCAATATGTATGGTGAATCATACAAGGATGTGACCAGATTTATGAAGATAGGTAAATTGCCCTACTTCTCACATCTAGTAAATGATGAATCATGAGTCTAGTCCTCACAAGCATTAGTACTACTAGATTGCACTGTCTTACCCTCATCCTTGAATAAGTCTTCCTCGTCCTCATAATTTTTAAAACTCATCTTCATCAAATATTTTCTTATATAAACTGAATTTCATTTTTGCCTTATGTTTTGTGCTCCTATGTTTCCTTATCAGTCCTATTCTTACTTAGGCTTGTTGAGTTTTGCATTTTTGATCATTTGTTTGGCCTTATAATCTTCTCTACTATTTTTGGTGCAAACACCATGGGGTATTCTTTCGTCTTCTCTATTTACTTGTCTCAGTTTTTTCTTTTTCTCATTATATATTATGTTTAAATAATATCTGTCTTTGAATTATTTTAAGTCTTCAAAGTTATCAATGCTATAGATATATGGTGGAGAATTTAAAGAAATCAAGATAACTAAATAAAACATTCACTTTTACAGCAGATTTGGGGAAAAGAATATATAATTGATCTGTTTGTCAGAGTATTTGTTCAGATCATTCAGATTATACTGCACACCTCATTTCACTACTGTTGAAAATATTAACTTTTTTTTCATTTTACTGACTTCTGGATTTTAAAACATGTTATATTATGGCTTAAGTCTACTTTGCTTTTTGTTTTGTTTGTTTTTTTTTTTTTTTTGGTAGTGGCTGAGATTTTTTTTATTTGAGACCCTACATCACATTTATCTCAGCCACTACCAAAAATAGAAAAAGCAAAGTAGAATTAAGCATGCAGAAGGAAGGAAATAATCAAGATAAGTACAGACATCAATTACATTAAAAATAGGAGATTGACAGAGGAACCAACAAAGAAATCTGGTTTTACTTAAATACTTGTTGATAAACATTTTAACAAGATTGAAAAAAACTCAGAAGACACAAATTAGCAATACAAGGAATAAAATAGTAGATATCACTACAAATCCTGCAGCCATTTAAAAGATAATAAGGCAATACTATGAGCACCTTTAGAATCATAAATTTAACAATTTAGAAGAAATGAGCCAGTTCCTCAACACTGCAAGCTAACAAATTCAACAAGACAAATGAATAATCTGAATAGCCCCATTACCTTTAAAGTAATTGCATGTGTAGTTAAAAAGTTTCCAAGAAAGATTTCTCTAGGCCCAGATGGTTTCACTGGAGAATTGTACCAAACATTTAAAGAAGAATTCACACCACTTTTACACAATACTTTGTTCATATTTTGTTGAGGTATTTTGAGTCTATGTTCGTGAGAGAGATTGAAGTTTTATTTTGTATTTTGTTTTTATTTTTTTGTATTGCTGGTGTCTTATTTTGGTAAGGGAATAGTGCTGATCTCATAAATTGAGTTAGAAACTCTCCCATCCTCTTTTGTTTCCCGAAAGAGGTTGTGTAAAAGATGGTGTTAATTCTTCTTTAAATGTGCTTTCCTAGGCCTGGTGTCCCTAGGTCACCATAAAACACATAGAAAATATTGTCAGTCAGCCCCGCCCACCCACCCGTTACTGGTGAAGTTCCCTATTGACTTCTCCTGGTGTTGAATGCAGGGGCAGACTGTGCTACTCTAGGCCACTGGGTGCTGCAAGGTAGAGAGGTTAGGAGTAGCCGGATCTAAATAAAAAAAGAGAGCTTCCAAGGTCCTGCTTTTTAGGCTGTTCAGTGCCAGCAGTATGAAGACGCTGGGCCTGCTATGCTTCCTGTCTCTTGGAGGGTTGAGAGACTTTGGGCCTGATGTTGCTTCTGGCTCTGAGAAGGTGGTGAGGAGACACTGAGTTGCTGTGCTTTCACTCAAGCCTTGGGGTCCCCCAGGCAGTCAGCTTCCCCTTTCATTCATTCAGGTTATTCTATGACTATCTATTATGTTATCTTTAGGCTTTTTACTTGTACTAAGTGAAGAGAAGCTGGAAGAAATGAATCTATGCCATCTTGTGCCAAATCAGAAGGGTACATGTTATTTTTAATCGAGGTTTCTGTGCTTATTGTTTTCAGAGTAAGAATTGGTAAGTTCATCTATTTCACTTTACTTTCTGGAAATGAAAGTTATCTATGCTTAAGCCTTTAGACTAAATACAAAATTCTCCATAGATTTGTTTTCCAATTCACATATTTTTCAAAAATGTATTTCTAATTTCTTTCTCTCTTCAGCCAAATCACACTTCTTTTCCATACATCTTGTTCCCTCCTGCCACCATGCCTTTATTCATGTTATTGCCAATGTCTGGAATGCTCTCTATTTTTCTAAATCAAGTTGCAACAATTTGGTTAAGAAAAAAATTATAATAATCAACCCTATATGAAACTCTACTTCACTGACTTCATTCTTTGCCCAGTTCTTAGCATACTCAAGAGATTCCTTAATCAACATTTCTTCAGCAGTAAGCATGTAGTATTTCTCCTTATATATATATTTTCCCTCATGAGCTATTTTTAATATTCTCACAACACCTGAAGCAGTACCATACATTGAGGAATAAAGCTAGAAATTATAAGGCAATAATTTTAACTATTTTGATGAAAGCCTCTCAAACATTCTGCTTTATATTTATGAATATGTCACACATACATTTTAGATTCCATTTAGTTTTGAGGGTACAGAGGATCTGAAGGCAGAATAATTTAGATAACAGACTCATTTCTGAATTTTGATTTCCATTTGTAGAACTAAATTATGTGACCAGATGTCAAAGGAAATAATGGTAAACTCTCCCACCCTGTGAATGAATAATATTGTGTGAAAAGACAGATGGCAAAAAGCAGCAAACATTTTCTGGGGTGCTTTTTTTGCTTTGAAAATCGCTGAAGTTTAAAACCTAAACTTTATTGAAGTTGCATTAAGGAATGTCTATAAATTTAATATCTATGGTGGATTGGCTATACTAACAACATGAAATCTATTTACAAAATAGTAAAATGGTGTTCAGTGAGTATATAGACCTTTGACTCTGGAATCAAATTCCAGCTTTAAAGGGCAAATTATTGAATGAACTCTGACATTCCCAGATGCCAAGACTTTTTTATTGCTAATTCGTTTTAACCTGTCCACAAGATATTTGCTTCCAAATACATTGAAATAATAGAACCATATTTCTCCTCCCATCTGAGCCAACAAATAAAGACAAAATATATGAAATGAGAAATTTTTAGGTGTTGAATATCGGCAATCAAAGACAGTAAACCTTGAGAGAGTGCAAACAAATAATATTGTCTTAGCTTACTTCCTTGGGACAGTTTCCCAACCACAAGTAGAGGGAGCCCAGATAGAACCCAGTTAATTCCCTGAGTTGAGAAGAAAGATCTGAGAATCCAGGTTAATTAAGGCAACCAGTGTTTACAGAATGCAGTTCTGGAGAAGAGACAGCTGCCCTCACATATTCAAATGAGTATGTGACTGTGAGGAAACTATCCAAGACATTAGAAACAACTTCCAGAGGATTTGAATTCTCTGCATTCACATAGGCCCCACGATAGTGACTCTTGCTGCCAGCTAAACCTTAATATCTACAAGACATTGGGTAGAGCAAACAGAAGGATTTCACCTCAGTAATGGGAAATAATTAGCCCTAGGCTGCAAAGTGCTCTAGATGCACCAAACGAAAGGATCAAATTGTTTTCAAGTGACTTAACTGCATCACAGAACAAAGGTCTAGAAATACAAAAATATCAAGCATCAAACAATCTAAAATAGTAACATCTGGCATCAAAAATTACCAGTCATGTAAAAAAAAATAAGATATATAATGAGCTTTTTGGGGTGGAGCAAGATGGCGGAATAGAAGGCCCCACTGATCATCCCTCCAGCAAGGACACCAATTTAACAATTATCTGTACACAAAAAAAATGCCTTCATAGGAACCAAAAATCAGGTGAGTATTCAGAGTATCTAGTTTTAACTTTATATCACTGAAAGATGCACTGAAGAGACAGTAAAAACAGTCTTAAATCACTGATGCTACCCCTCTCCTATCTACCAGCAGAGGCAGCCTGGTACAGAAAGCATTACTGTGTGTTAAGGGATTAATAGCCAGCAATTGTGAGGCCTCGAGTTGAGTGCTCAGGGAAATCAGAAAGGCAGGCAGATTTTCAGGCATTCAGAGTGCTTGCTTGCCTGGTTTAGCAGTCTGAGTCACCTACCCCTCCTGTGCAGAGATTTTGGTGCAGTGGGACCATCTCTGCTTAACACCCATGCAAATCTCCAGGAATTTAGAGCATCTGTTAACCTAGAACAGCAGCCTGAGCAGTTCCACTATTCCTGGTAGAGATCCTAGTGCAGAGGTTGGGGGTGGGGGCCTTCTTCACTCCACACCCAGGCAGACCTCAAGGCATCTGAAACATTCACCGTCCTGGATTTGAAGTTTAGGCTGCCCCTCACACCAAGCAGAGAAATTGGGGCTGAGATTTCCTGGCTCCATTCCTAGGCATACCTCTCGGAGCTTGGTGACTGCTCACTGGATTCTCCTTTGGTGCTGGTGATTGTGCCTGCCATCAGGGCACCTATAGGCAGACTTGTCTTGCAGAGCCCTTTCCATATTTCCCCTACTTCCCTGGGCCTGAGAAGGAAGCTCAGACCACTGTGAACTTCATGAGTCAGACCATTGCCTGAGGTAACAGAGATCTTCTCCAAGTAAAAAAACATTCAAGTATATACTCAGACACATCAGCTTCAGCTGGCTCTTACCCATAAGCACTATCTGCTTACTTACAAGTAAAACCACAAAGCCCAATATAAAACCTGCTAAGAGAAGTGCATAAGGCTATACAAGCAAAACCAAAATACCCTACTCGGAATTCTCTTTGGTCACAACACCTAGGGAGGGAAAGAAAGGGAAAGGGAAAGAAGAAAAACACAATAATACTTTAGATAAAGAAAAATAAAAATTCCTACCCTCAAGAAAGTAACTGCAAACATTAGAAGTGCCAGTGTCTCCATATGAGAAGAGACTAGAATAGGAACTCTGGCACAACAAAAAAGCTGAATGAAATGACACCACCAAAGGATCACACTAGTTCTCCGTCAATGGTTCTAACCAAAATGGAAACTCAGAAATGACAGGTAAATAATTCGAAGTGTGGCTTGTGAGGAAGCTCAATAAGATCCAAGACAAGGTTGAAAGTCAACAGATAGATCATGGGGAGGGGGGAGGGGGGAGGGATTGCATTGGGAGTTATGCCTGATGTAAATGACGAGTTGATGGGTGCTGACGAGTTGATGGGTGCAGCACACCAACATGGCACAAGTATACATATGTAACAAACCTGCACGTTATGCACATGTGCCCTAGAACTTAAAGTATAATAATAATAATAAATAATTTTTAAAAAAGAGACTCCTAAAAACAACAACAACAAAAAAGAAAGTCAACAGATAGAAACTTCTAAAGCAATTTAGGGAATGAAGGAAGAGATAAATACCATAAAAAGAAATCAGAACTTCTGAAATTCAAACATTCATTTAAGGAATTTCAAAATATAATTGAAAGTTTTATCAATAGATTAGACCAAGCAGAAGAAAGAATCTCAGAGCTTGAAGACCAGTCTTTTGAACAAACACAGTCAGTAAAAAGTAAAAAAATAATAATAACTATGGGAAAATAAGGAGAGTTTTTGAGAAATATGGGATTATGTAAAGTGACAAAACCTTTAATTGTTGGCATTCCTGGGAGATACAAAGAAAAAGAAAGCAACCTGGAAAACATATTTGAGGGAATAATTCAATAAATTTTCCTAAACTTGCTAGAGAGGTAGACAGTCAGATACAAGAAATCCAGAAAACACTTGCAAGATACTATACAAAATGAGCATTAACAAATCATGACCTGATCACTTTGAGCCAACTCTAGCCCCAAACCTAGCTAAAAATATTACCAAAATATCTTAATCAAACCATTTACCTTAGACAAAGGTACAGACGATAGAAATTTTTATCCTGGCGCAATAGACATAAGTACCATAAGGGAAAGATGAAAGAACTGTCTCAAGCACTAAAATGCAAATATAAACCCTATACCTTCTGCATAATACATTAACCAGAAATAGCTTTACACAGAGAACTATAGTCAAGTTCCCTGAAACCAGACGAGCTACCCAAGAACAGCTGAAAGAGCACACTCTCCTATGTGGCAAAATATTGGGAAGATTTATGTGTAGTGGTGACAAGTCTACCAAACCTGGTGATAGGTGGTTGTGCAACATAGAATCTTAGTTCAACTTTAAACTACCCACAGAATTACTTAATCTCCCTGTAAGTTCAACTGTTAGTCTAAAGAGGAACAGCTCTTTAGATCCCAGGCAACAACCTTCCTACAGAGAGTAAAAAATATTACTACCATAGTTGGCCCAAAAGCAGCCACCAATGAGGAAAGTATTTAAGCTCAATATCTAACTTTTAAAATTCTAATTACTCTACTGAACTCCTAACATCACATTGGGCTAATCTATTATCTAATAGAAACAATAATGTTAGTATAAGTAACATGAAGATATTCACCATTGCTTAAGCTTACATCAGACTGGAATAACCCACTGACAGTTAACATCCTAATACTAATAAATGATACAATAAGCACCCTATTATTGATAATGTTAACCCGACACAGGTATACTCTAAGAAGATATTACAAAAAGTAAAAGGAACTCGGCAAATCATACCCTGCCTGTTTACTAAAAACATCACTCTAGCATTACCAGTATTAGAGTCACTGCCTGCCCAGTGACATATGTTCAATGGCCGCAGTATCCTGACCATGCAAAGGTAGCATAATCACTTGTTCCCTAAAGAGAGACTTGTATGAATGGCCACAGGAAGGTTCAGCTGTCTCTTATTTTTAATCAGTGAAATTGACCTGTCCGTGAAGAGGCGGATATAAACAGATAAGATGAGAACACCCTATGGAGCTTTAATTCATTAATGCAAATAAAAACTCAAGCAAGCCTAAAGGCCCTAGCCTATAATCCCTGCACTAAAAATTTTGGTTGGGGTGACTTCAGAGCATAATTCAACCTCTGAACAACCTAAACTAAGACCACTAGTCTAAGCGAGTTAATACCCATTTACCCAATAATTTGATCAATGGAATAAGTTACCCTAGGGATAATAGCACAATTCTATTCTAGAGTTCATATCGACAATAGGGTTTATGACCTGGATGTTGGATCAGGACATCCTAACGGTGTAGCCACTATTAAGTGTTCATTTGTTCAATGATTAAAGTCCTAAGTGATCTGAGTTCAGACCGGAGTAATCCAGGTTGGTTTCTATCTATTTAACATTTCTCCTAGTATGAAAGACAAGAGAAATAGAACCCACTTCATAAAGCCCTCTCACTCCATAGATGATGCTCTCAATCTAACAAATCATGACACACACACTACTCAAGAACAGGGTTTGTTAAGATGGCAGAGCCCGGCAATTGCATAAATCTTAAAACTTTATAATCAGAGGTTCAACTCCTCTTCTTAACTACATACCTATAATTAATCTTCTCCTACTCATTATTCCCACTCTTATCGCTATAGCATTCCTTACACTCATCGAACAAAAAATTTTAGGCTATATACAACTATGCAAAGGACCCACATTGTAGGTCCCTATGGGCTGCTTCAACCATTTGCTGACACAATAAAACTTTTCACCAAAGAAACTTTACAGCTCTCAACATCTGTATTACCTTTTATATTATTTCTCCAACCCTAGCCCTTTCCATCACTCTCCTCTTATAAACCCCCCTCCATATACCAGATCCTCTAATTAACTTTAATATAGGTCTCCTATTTATACTAGCCACATCAAGTCTAACCGTCTACTCTATTCTATGATCAGGATGAGCATCTAATTCAAAATATACACTAATTGGTGTATTAAGAGCCATGGCCCAGACAATTTCATATAAGGTTGCCCCAACCATTATCCTTCTATCAGTCCTACTGATAAGTGGCTCATTTAACTTGCATACACTCATCACAATGCAAGAATTCCTATGACTGCTCTTACGATCATGGCCCCTAGCTATAATAGAATTTATCTCCATACTGTCAGAAAGTAACTGAGCCCTTTTGATCTAACAGAGGGAGCGTCAGAGTTTGTCTCAGGCTTCAACACTGAATATGCTGCAGGCTCATTTGCCCTCTTCTTTACAGCAGAATACATGAATGGTACCATAATAAATACCCTAACTGCTATTATTTTCCTAGGAACGCTACACGCTATATATTTACCAGAGCTCTATACCACAAATTTCATTACCAAAACCCTTCTTTTAACCACCCTATTTTAATGAATTTGAACAGCATACCCTCAATTCTGCTATGACCAACTCATACATCTTCTATGAAAAACTTCCTACCACTTACACTAGCATTCTGCATATGATATATCTCAATGCCTGTCCTAATTTCCAGCATCCCACCCCAAACATAAGAAATATGTCTGACAAAACAATTACTTTGATAGAGTAAATAATAAAGGTTAAAATTCTCTTATTTCTAGAACTGTAGGAATTGAACCTACCCCTGAGAATCCTGAGAATGATATGAATTAAGACATATATGATGGTCCACTTTTACTTTAAGAATAGTAAATGTATTTTCTCTTTCTTATGATTTCCTTAATATTTTTTCTCTAGCTTACTTTATTGTAGGAGTATAGTGTATAATACACAGATTGTACAAAAATACGTGTTGATCAACTCTTTATGTTATCACTAAGGCTTCTGGTCAACATTAGCCTATTACCAGTTAACATTTTGGGGACTCAAAAGTTATACTTGGATTTTCAACAACACAGGAAATCAGGGTTCCTAATTCCCACATTATTCAATGGTCGATTGTATATGCCAGCAGTTACAAAACATAGAAAAAAATTGATAAATTCCTGGACACATAAAAACTACCAAGATAGAATTATGAAAAAATAAAACATCTGAACAAATAACAAATTGAATCAGGAACAAAGTGTCTCCCAGCAAAGAAAAACCAGGACCTGATGCTTTCATCACTGAATGTTATCAAACATTTAAATAAGACATAATACCTTTCTTTTCCAAACTATTTCAAAAAACAGAATAGGAAGAAATTCTTCTAAACTCATTTTTTTGAGGACAGTGTGGCTCTGATTCCAAAATCAGATAAGAACACAGTAAAAAAGAGAAGTATGAGTCAATTTCCTGGGTGAAAGTAGATGTAAAATTGCTCAATAATATAGAAAATTGAATTCAACAGCACATAAAAAACATCATTCACCATCTTCAAGTGAGATGCATCTCAGGGATGTAAGGATGATTTAACCTATAGTTATTTCTATAAATTATTTCTGTAAATAATTAAAGTTATTTCTATAAATATGATACATCACTGAAACAGAATTAAGAACAAAAAACGCGATCATTCCAATAGATTCAGAAAAAGCATTCAATAATAAAACTCATCTCTTTCTGATAAAAACTCTTAATAAAAGAGGTTAGAAAGAAAAACACCTCAACACAATAAAGGCCGTATGTGACAGACCCACAGCTAACATCATACTGAACAGGAAAAAAACTGAAAGACATTCCTTTATGATATAAAATAAGACAAGGATGTCCATTTTAACTACTTTTACTCAGCATAGTACTCGAAGTTCTAGTCAGAACAATTAGGCAAGAGGTAGAAAAACAACACAGCATCCAAACTGGAAAAAAGGAAATTAAGTGGTCCCTATATTCAGATGACACAATAGTACATATAGAAAACCCCGAGAGGTGGAGCAAGATGGTGGAATAGAAAGTTCCACCAATCAACGCCTCCCCCCAATAAAGATACCAAGTTAACAACTATCTACACACACACACACACACACACAGACACACACACACACACACACACAATGCCTTCATAAAAACCAAAAATCAGGTGAGCACTCACAGCACCTGGGTTTAACTTCATATTGCAGAAAGAGGAACTAAAGAGTTTTTTTTTTTTTTTTTTTTAAGCCCTGAATCATGGAGCCCACTACTCCCCAATTCCCAACAGAAGCAGTGTGGTGTCAAGAACATTTCTAAGCACTGAGGGAGGGAGAACACACAATTGTGAGGCACTGATCACAGTGCTGTTCTGTTAGAATAGAAATAAAATGTGGAAAAAAACTAAACTGATGCCCATCAAGAAGGGGAACTTAAACCATCCCTAACCTGAGAAGAATGGCCAATCTCAGTAGTCCAAACTTGAGTTCCCTCAATCATTGCCGCCATGGGCTTCGGGGCTCTGGGTCTCCAAGTAAACTTGAAAGTCAGTCTAGGCTATGAGGACTGCAAATCATAGATGAATCCTAGGGCTGAACTAGGCCCAGAGATAGTGGACTAGGGGAGCACGTCACCTACTAAGACACCAGCTGGGGCAGCCAAATAAGTGCTAGCATCTCATTTCCCCTGACTCCACGCTTTAGAACTTGCAACTTTAAAGAAGATTCCTTCCTTATATTTGAGAGGAGATGGAAGAGTGGAGAGGACTATGTCTTGCATATGGGATACTAGGTCAGCCACAACAGGATAGGGCACCTGAGTCCTCTGTTCCAGGTTGTAGCTCCCAAATGCCATTTCTAAACACACCCTGAGCCAGAAGGGAACCTGTTGCCTGGAAGAAAAGTTCCCAGTTTTGGAAACATTCATCACCTGCTATTCAAGGAGCCCTTGGACCTGAATAACAAGCAGTGATACCCAGGTACTGCATAAAGGGCCTTGGTGGGCATCTGAGACTTGCTGACTTCAGGTACCAACACCTTCTCAGGGAAATAGAGTGGCAAGTGGGTTCTTAGGGTCCCTGATTCCAAAACTTGATTTTTGGATGACATTTCTGGACCTGTCCTAGACCAGAGGGAGAGCCCACTACCCTGAAGTGTGGGTCCCAGGCCAGGCAGCATTCACTATATGCTGACTTAAGAGACATTGGGCCTTAAAAGAATATCAGTGGTAGTTTAGAAGTATTCCACATGACCAGGGGTGGGCAGTGGCTACAAAATGAGGCTCCTGTGCCTTTGGAAAAGAGGAGAATAGTGGGAAAAACTGCATCTTATGGTTTGAGTACCAGATCAGCCACAATACAATGGAATACCAGTTAGATTTCTGAGAATGTTTACTCTAGACGCGGACTTCCAGATGGGCCTCTGGACCCACCTGGGGACTAAGGGACCTCACTGTCATAAAAAGAAAGAAATAGGCCTGGTTTGCTTTGCCACCTGCTGAGTATAGTGCCTTAGATCCTTGAGTGAAAATAGGCTATATTTGGGGAGTGGTTATAGCAGGCCTTGGGCTGGACCCAGTGCTGTTCTGGCTTCAGATCTGACCCAGTGAAGTCATAGTTGTAGTAGCCACAGGGGCTCTTGTGTTACTCCAATCTCAGTTTAAGTTGGCTCAGAAAAGACACACAGACTTTGTATGTTTGGGAGAAATTAAGGCAAGAGAACAAGAGTCTCCGTTTGGTAATCCAGAGAATTCTCACATATCTTGTCCAAGACCATCAAGGCAGTACCTCTGAGTCTGCATGAACCATGGTGTTGCTGGGCTTGGGGTGGTCCATAAAGCAGAAACAGCTTAGATCACAACATCCAAACCCTTTCAAATATCTGGAAAGCCTTCCCAAGAAGCATGGCTACAAATAAGCCCAGACAGTGAAGACTACAATAAATATCTAACTATTCAATGCACAGACACCAAATAACATCTACTAGCACCAACACCATCCAGAAAATCATGACTTCACCAAATGAATTAGATAAGGCACCAAGAAACAATTCTGGAGACAAGGAAATATTTGATCTTTCAGAGAGAGAAGTCAAAATAGCTGTGTTGAGAAAACTTAAAGAAATTCAAAATAACAAAGAAGAAATTCAGGATTCAACCAGATAAGTTTAATGAAGAGATTGAGATAATTAAAATAAATCAAGCAGAAATTCTGGAACTGAAAAATGCAATTGAAATATAAAATTTGAAATAAAGTCTTTCCCAGAGAAAGAAAAACTGAGGGATTTTAACACCAGGCCTGTCCTACAAGAAATGCTGAAGGGAGTACTTCATCTAGAAAGTAAAGGGCATTAAACAGAAATAAATAATCACCCAAACATACAAAACTTACTAATGGTAGTAAGTATACATAAAAACACAGAATATTGTAACACCGTAACTGTGGTGTATAAACTACTCTTATCCTAAGTAGAAAGAATAAATGATGAATCAATCAAAAATAATAACTACAATAATGTTTCAAGACATATTAAAATAAGATACAAATAGAAAAAAAAACAGAAAGCTAAAAAGCAGTGAAAAAAGTTAAGGTGAGCTTTTGCTTATTTTATGTTTTGCTTGTTTGTTTACACAAATAGTGCAAAGTTGTCAGATTAAAATACTGGGTTATAAACTGGTATTTGAAAGCCTCATGGTAACCTCAAACCAAAAAATATGCAATAAATAAACAAAGAATTAAAAGCAAGAAACTATATCATATCACCAGAGAAAATTACATTCATTAGAGGAAAACAGGAATAAAAGAAAGAAAAAAAAAGACCACAAAACAAACAGAAAACAAACAACAAAATGGCAGGAGTAAGTTCTTATTTACCAATAATAACATTGAATGTAAGTGGAAAAAACTCTCCAATCAAGAGTAATAGACTGAGGCTGAATGGATGAAAAAACAGGACCCATTTATCTGTTGCCTACAAAAAAACCCACTTCACCTATAAAGACACACATAGAATGGGAAAAAAAGAGGGATGGAAAATATATTCTATGCCAATGGAAATGAAAAAAAGCAGTAGTCACTATACTTATACCAGACAAAATAGGTTTCAAGACAAAAACTACAAGAAGAGACAAAGAAAGTCACTGTATAATGATGAAGGGGCCAATTCATAAAGAAGTTATAAGAATTTTAAATATGAATCCACCCAACATGGAAATACTCAGATATACGAAGAAAATTTTAGTAGAGCTAAAAAGAGATAGGCCTGAATAAAATAATAGGTGGGGATGTAAACATTCCACTTTCAGCATTGGACAAATCTTCCAGCCAGAAAATCAACAAAGAAACACTGGACTTAATCTGCACTATAGACCAAATCATCTAATAGATATTTATAGAACATTTCATCCAAGACCTGCAGAAAACATTCTTTTCCTAAGGACATGATCATTCTCAAGGGTAGACCATATGCTGGGTAACAAGACAGGTTTTAAAACATTAAAAAAATTGAAATAATATTAAACACTTTCTTGGACCACAATGGAATGAAACTAGAGATTAATAACAATAGAAATTTTGGAAACTATCCAAATACATGAAAACAAAACAATATTCTGAATGACCAGTAGGTCAATGAAGACATTAAGAAAGAAATTGAAAAATTTCTGGAAACAAACAAATGATAATGCAAAGACAACATACGAAAACCTATGGAATGCAGCAAAAGCAGTAGTGAGAGGGAAATTTATAACTATAAGTGCCTACATCAAAAAAAGAGGAAAATATTTAAATAAACAATGTAATGATGCACCCTGAAAAATTAGTAGAAGAAAAGAAACAATAAAGATCAGAGCAGAAATCAATGCAATTGAAATGAAAAGCACAATATAAAAATACCAATGAGACAAAAAGTTGGCTTTTTGAAAAGTTAAATAAAATTGACAAACCTTTAGTCAGATGAAGAAAAAAAGAGAGATCTAATCAAATGAAATGAGAAATAAAAAAGAAGACATTACAACTGATGCTGCAGAAATTCAAAGGATTCTTAGTGGCTAGAATGAGTAGTTGTATGCTAATAAATTAGAAAATATGGAAGAAATGGGTGAATTCCTATATATATAGAACTAACCAAGATTTAAGCAGGAAGAAATCCAAAGCCTAAACAGACAATTAACAAGTCATGAGATGAAAGCCATAATAAAACACCTTCCAGTAAAGAAAAGCCCATGACTTGATGGCTTCATTGCTGAATTCTAACAAACATTTAAAGAAGAACAAACACCAATCCTACTCAAACTCTTCCAAAAAAAATAGAGCAAGAGGGAATACTTCCAACTTCCTTCTACAAGACCGGTATTACTCTGATACCAAAACCAGACAAAGACGAGTCAAAAAAAGAAAACTACAGGCCAATATTCCTGGAGAATATTGATGTGAAAATTCTCAACAAAATACTAGCCAACTAAATTCAACAAAACATTAGAAAGATCGCTCATCATGACCAAGTGGAATTAATCCCTGGGATGCAAGATTGGTTCAACATATGTAAATCAATCAATGTTATACAGAATATCCAAAGAAGAAAGGATAAAGTCCTTGTGATCATTTCAATTGATGCTGGAAAACATTTGATAAATTTCAATATTCCTTTATGTTAAAAACTCTCAAAAAATTGGGTATTGAGGAAACATACATCAACATAATAAAAGCCATATATGACAGACTCACACCTAGTATCATACTGAATGGGGGGAACTGAAAGCCTTTCTTCTAAGATCTAGAACATGACAAAGATGCCCACTGTCACCACTGTTATTCAACACTGTACTGAAAGTCCTACATAAAGAAATCAGACGAGAGAGCTATAGATGGCATAAATATTGGAAAGGAAGAATCCAAAATATCTTTATTTGCTGATGATATGATTTTATATTTTGAAAACCCAAAGACTCCAGAAGAAAACGATTAGAACTGATAAACAAATTCAGTAAAGTTTCAAGGTACAAAATCAACATTAAAAATCAGTAGTATTTGTATATGCCAACAGTGAACAATGTGAAAAGGTAATTAAAAAGTAATCCCATTTAAAATAGCCAAACATTAAATTAAATACATAAGAAATAAAGAAGTGAAAGATCTTTGGAATAAAATATATGAAACACTGGTGAAGGACATTAAAGAAGACAAGAAAAAATGAAAAAAAAAAAAGTATTTCGTGTTCATGGTTTGAAAGAATCGAAATTGTTGAAATGTGCATACTACCCAAAGCAATTTAAAGACGTCATGCAATCCCTAACAAAATACCAATGACATTCTTCAAAGAAATTTAAAAAATTCTAAAATTTACATAAAACTACAAAACATGCAGAATAGCTAAAGCTATTTTCAGCAAAAAGAACAAAACTGGAGGAATCAAATTACCTTACTTCAAATTATACTACACAGCTGTAGTAACCAAAACAGCATGGCAATGGCATAAAAACAAACATAGACCAATGGAACAGAATAAAAAACTGAGAAGCAAATCCACACACCATTAGTAGACTCAATTTTGACAAAGGTACCAAGAACATACACTGGATAAAAGATAGTCTCTTCAATAAATGGTGCTGGGAAAACTAGACGGCCATATGCAAATATATATATCAACCCCTATCTCTCACCATATACAAACATCAAACCAAAATAAATTAAATACTTAAATCTAAGCCTTCAAATTATGAAACTTCTACAAGAAAACTTTGGGGAAGCAATCTTCAAGATGTTGATCTGGGCAAAGACTTCAACATCTTGAAGATTGCTTCCCCAAAGTTTTCTTGTAGAAGTTTCATAATTTGAAGGCTTAGATTTAAGTATTTAATTTATTTTGGTTTGATGTTTGTATATGGTGAGAGATAGGGGTTGATATATATAGTTGAAGTCTTTTGCCCAGAAGCAAAAATGGAAAAATGGGAACACATCAAGTTTAAAGGTTCTGCATGGCAAAAGATACAATCAGCAATGTGAAAAGGCAACCCACAGGAGGGTTTTTTGTCTGTTATTTTCTAGAACATAAATAGTAGAAGGATGGTCACCAGAAGCTAGGAATGGTAGTGAGGGGTTGGGAGAGGTGGGGAAGTTTAATGGGTACAAAAGTAATAAAAAGAATAAATAAGACCTACTATTCAATAGCACAATAAGGCAACTATAGTCAATAAGAACTTATTTGTATATTTTAAAATAACTTAAAGAATGTAATTGTAATTGAATTGTTGTAACTCATAGGATAAATGCTTGTGGGGATGGATACCCCATTCTTTGTTATGTGCTCATTTTACATTGCATTCCTGTATCAAAACATCTCATGTATTCCATAAACATACACACCCAAAATGTACCCATAACAATTTTTAAAATATTTTAAAAACCCTAATGAATCTACCTAAATACTCATAGATTTATTATAACTGTTAAACAAAAGAATACAAAGTCAGCATACAAAACTCAGTAGCATTTCTATATACCAATAATAAAGTATCTGGAAAAAAATTATAAAGCATTTCCATGTACAATATTTATAAAAATTAAAATACGTTGATATAAATTTAACTAAAAACATGATAGGTGTTAACAATGAAAACTATTATACATTGATAAAATAAATTAAATAGGACACAAATTAATGCAAAGATATCCTGTGCTCTGGATGGAAACAATTAATTTGTTAAAATGTCCATGCTGCCCAAAGTGATACACAGATTCAATGGAATTATTATCAAAATTATTGTCACAGGAAAAAAAAAACTATTTTCAAATTCTAATGTAATCACAAAATACCCCAAATAGTCAAAGCAATTTTTAGCCCAAAGAACAAAGCTTGTGGCATCACACTACCTGACTTCAAAATATGCTACAAAACTATAATAACAAAAACAACCTGGTACTTCCATAAAAAAATAGAGACATACACAATGGAACATGTGTATCTATTCTGAATACATGCACTTACAGCCAAGTTATTTCCAAAAAACGTCACTAAGAACACACATTGGGAAAATAGCATCTTTTTCAATAAATTGTGCTGGGAAATTTGGATAGTCACACGCAGAAGAATAAAACTAGACTCCTATCTCTTACCATATACAAAATTCAATGTAAAATGTATTAATGCAAGACCTAAAACTGTGAAAGTACTAAAAAAAAAAATGGAGACATTCTTTAGAAGTTGAGTCTGGGCAATGATATTTTAGATAAGACCTCAAAAACACAGTCCAGAAAAGCAAAAATAGACAAGTAGGACAGCATCAGACTAAGAAGCTTACAGAGTGAATAAAACAATCAGCAAAGTAAAGAGCCAGCCTCCAGAATGGAAGAAAGTATTTGCAAACTATCTATCTGACAAAAGGCTGATATTCAGAATATTAAGGATCTCAATTCAATAGCAAAAATCAAATAATCTGATTTAAAAATTGGCAGAAGATTTCAGTAGAAATTTCTCAAAAGAAAATACACAAATGGCCAAAAATAGAAAGAAATGTTCAACATCACTATTCATCAAGGAAATGAAAATCAAAACTACAATGAAATATCACCTTACCACAGTCAGAATGGCTATTATCAAAAAGAAAAAAAAGAAACACATACTGTTCTAGATGTAGATAAAGGGAAACACTTAAATATTTTTGATAGGTATGTAATTTAGTATATAACCACTATGGAAAACAGTATGGAGCTTCCTCAAAAAATTAGGAATAGAAAACTAATATATGATCTAGCAATCCCACTACTGGGTGAATATCCCAAGAAAATGAAATTAGAACATTGAAGGGATATCTGCACTGCCATGTTTATTGCTGTACTGTTCACAGTAGCTCAGATATGGAATTAACTTCAGTGTCTATCAGTACATGAATAGGTGAAGGAAATGTGGTATATATACACAATTGAGTATTGTCAGTCATAAAAGAAGGATGAAATTCTGTCATTTGTGGCAACATGGATGAATATGGCGGGCATTAAGTGAAATAAGACAGGCACCGAAAGACAAATACCACATGATATCACTTATATGTGGAATCTAAAAATGTTGATCTCATAGGAGGAGAAAGTAGAACAGTGGTTACCAGAGGCTAGGGTTAGGGGGGAAAGAGAGAGACTGGCCAGTGAGTACAAAGTTACAATGATCTAGAATAAAAAAATTATTGTGTTCTATTTAACAGTAGGGTGACTATGGCTAACAATATTGTATTGTGTATCAGAAAATATCTAGAAGAAAGGATTTTGAATGTTCTTACAATAATTAAATGATAAATATATGAGGTAATGGATATACCAAGTATCCTGATTTGATTACCACACAGTGTGTACATGTATCAAGACAACACACAACTACCCCACAAATATGCAGTTACTAGTGTCAAGTAAAAATAAAGTTAAAAAATCACCAAGGTTTCTTTCAACACCTACCCCATCCATAGAAATAACCCACCATTACATCTATAAACAATTGTGATTTTACCTGTCTTACCTGCTTTCCTCTGTATTATACTGAAATATTTCATTCACTCTCATATTCTTAAAAAACATATTCACTCAGTTATCCTCTCTCTTGTTTATTAACATGTTCTACTAAATTGTTCCCACCATTATACAAACATACTGTTTAATTTTCTACTGCAAAAATCCCTTCTTTGTCGTCACATGTCCCTCTAATGCCCTATTACTCTGCTCTCACACCACACACAATAAAATCATTGTCTGCATATCAATGTAGTCCAATTTTGCTTTTTCTTCACCTAAGCCATGGAATTTGTATCTAATTATAATCAATGACCTTTGTGTTTTTGAGCCTAAAGAACATTTCCTGTGCCATCAGAGAAATGCAAATCAAAACCACAATGAGATACCATCTCACACCAGTT